>NC_090057.1:7520106-7708206 GCF_038355195.1 Osmerus mordax | reverse complement strand
TTGTTCCTCTCTTTTGTGACTGTTTTCTCTTTATCTTTTTGTCTTTCTGACTCTCTCTGCCAATCCTCTTCTTTCTTTCTTTCTTTCTTTCTTTTTTTCTCTCTCTGTCTCTCTCTGTTTTTATTGTCTTTCTTCATCCCTTCCTTGTAAAACCTCTCATCACCTCTTTATTTCCATATGCCTTCTTTCCATCTGCCGGCTTCCTCTCCCACTCTTTCTCTCACTCAATCCCTTCCTCCTTTCTTTCTGTCACCCCATCCTTTCTTTCTCTTCTTTCTTTGAAGAAGAATCTCCTCCCCATCTCCTTTTCCATTTCCTCTCTTTCTCTGACCACATCCCTTCCTCCACCTCCTCCTACTCCTCCTCTCTATTTGTCCCTCAAACACCCAATCATCTTTACTGATGTATCTTTCCTCCAACATATCTCCCCCTTTTCCTGACTTCCTCTCTCATTCCCTCTCTCTCTCTCTCCCTCTCTGTCTCTCTATCCCTCTCTGTCTCTCTCTGTCTCTCTCTCTCTCTCCCTCTCTGTCTCTCTATCCCTCTCTGTCTCTCTCCGTCTCTCTCTCTCTCCCTCTCTGTCTCTATCTCTGTCTGTCTCTCTCTCTCTGTCTCTCTCTCTCCCCTTTATCGCCTTCTCTTTTTCCCTCATCCCATTCCTCATTCTCTCCAACCATCTTTTTCTTCTCTCTTCTTTGCTTCCTACTTGTCTTCTCTTTCCCTCTCTCTCCCTCCCCCCCTCCTCTCTCTCCCTCTCTCTTCCTCCCCCGTCCTCTACCTCCTCTCCTCCCGCCTCTCTGTGGTATTGTTTGTCTGTCTGATGTTCGTCCTTGGTTCAGGGTGCCTCAGGGGGCATTCATAGACCACAGCAGCACAGCGCGTCACACTGCCTAATGATGGGAACACGTCCCACACATACACACATACATACGCATACACACACATGCGCTCACGTGTAAACACAGTCACACACATACACTAGACAGGACAGCTGTCCTGTTTCAAATATTGCAGTTTCAAATATTGTCCAATCTTTTGAACTATAACTTATTGCTATGCTGCTCTAGAGAACACAGAAACACTCAGGATGTTCTCCAGACAGACACACATGCACACACACACATACTCAAACACCCACATGCACACACACACACACACAAACAACCACTCGCCCACACACACACGCATTGACAACACTAGCTCTTGAGATGCATCGGATGCATATCATATCATATGTCTTGTCTTGTGTTCCTATTGGCCTACCTGCCTGCCTGCCTCCGCGCCTGCCTGCCTGCCTCCCTGGCTGCCTGCCTCCCTGGCTGCCTGCCTCCCTGCCTGCCTGCCTCCCTGCCTCCCTGCCTGGCTGCCTCCCCGCCCCGCCTGCCTCCCTGCCTCCCTGCCTGGCTGCCTCCCTGCCTGGCTGCCTCCCTGCCTGGCTGCCTCCCTGCCTGCCTCCCTCCCTGGCTGCCTGGCTGCCTCCCTGCCTCCCTCCCTCCCTGCCTGCCTGCCTCCCTGCCTGGCTGCCTCCCTGCCTCCCTCCCTGCCTGGCTGCCTGGCTGCCTGGCTGCCTGTCTGTCGAGCAGGAAGCAGAGACAAGCAGGAACTTATCCTGGCAGCTCTGTTCCATGTGAACACACCTCACTGCCGTTGTTACCACAGTCTGCACAAAGTTCACCTTCTCCTCATGATGAGACAGGTTTCACCTGCTGGTGTGGTGTCTGTGAGGGCTGCTCATTTCAACTGACAGAAACGGCATCTCTTAGCAAACAGGACATGCTGTTCCTAAACACACGGATACAACAGTGAAATAACACCATGCAGCACATCCACATTTTCACAACAAGATCCGGACCCTTTCCCTTCTTTCATTCTGCAGCTCTCTTCCCGGCTTTCTTTCTCTCTTTTTGACCTCTCTTCTCTCCCCCATTCAACATGTTCTCCTCTCCACCTCTCTTTCACCCAGACTCTCTCCATTCTCTTCGAACCCACTTTTCCCTCCCTTTCTCTCTCCCTCTTTCATTACATTTATTCCTGAATGCCTCCTTTTTATCTATAGCCCCCCTCCCCTCTCTATTTCTCTTTTCTTTATCCTCTCTCTTCCCCATCCTGGTCAGACCAGCCTTCTCTTGTTCGATCCCTGACTCAACTTTCACATTCCTGTAACATTCCGGTAGGATTAGCCCCCAGCCCCACACCCCAGCCCCCCAGTCCTCTCATTCCCTCCCCTCCCTCCCTCCTCCCCTTCATCAGCCCCTCCCCCCCCGCTTGCCCCTCCACCCCCCCCCCGCCCCCCCCCCCCCCCCCCCCCCCCCCCACCTTCTCAGAGACCAGGGGCCTCCCACTATGCCTGCTGGGTCACACAGAGAAGACACAAGACAAGGTGTGTGTGTGTGGGAGAGAGTGTGTGTGTGTGTGTGTGAGTCAGTGTGTGTACACATGTCTGTTGCAGATAAGGCCAGTGTTCCCCTCCTTACCTCTGTCGTCGACGCTTCCCCCCCAAGTTCTGTGACTACCATCATCCAGGCAGGCCAGCTTCAATCCTCACTGCTTGCCCCCCCGCACAAACACATACTCCATTTAGCTGGGATCCTATATCAGGAGTGCTGACAGAGAGTGTGTGAGCTGTGCATGTTCGAGCAGACACACACACTTAATCACACTGCCTCTGCGTCTCTCAAAGACACACGTACACACGCACTTAAGCACAAACACCCTGCTCCTCGAACATACACTTAACCATACACACCAAATCCCTATATTGTCTGTTACCCGGGTGAACGCTGCTTTTTTATAACTCTGGGCAATGTTTCAGTTGGCTAGCGTCTTCAAGACCTTTTATGTCACCACACCCTTTGGTTAAACACAGAGAGATAGTGTGTGTGTGTTGTTGGGCGAGAGGGGGGGTGGGGGCGGGTACAGCCCAGCACATCCATGTACCTATCAAACCTGCCCCTGCCCTCCCCCCACCCCCGCCGGGGGTGGATGGAGGTTCAGCTTCAGCACCAGGTAACTGACCGGCCTTGTCACCGGCTCTCACTATCACTTATTGACCAACACCAGGAGGGGGCTGGGGCTTACCTCTGAACCTTTGATACACACACATACACACAGACACACCCACATATTGATTTTGTGTGTAGTGGTGTGTGATAGATAGAGGGTTAACAGACATATCCTGGCTGCTCAGTAACACAGGCTGGGACTCCCCTGGGCACACAGGACTGGAAATACGCCCACACACAAGTCCACAAACACACACACACACACACACACACACATGCACACAGACAGTGACACATACATGAAAACAGACACAAACCCACACACTCTGCATGTCCAGTACCCAGGTACGGTGAGCTAATCCTGGACCTCCACCTGCTCACTCCCCCTCTCTGTGGAGCCCCTGTGCGGAGCCAGAGAGACAGGCCAAACCAGTAGCACAGGGATCTTAACATGCGCCAACACACTCCACCTCGTACAGGAGCTTAGCAGAGAGAGACAGAAAAAAAGAGAGAGAGAACACCAAATGAAAGCGAGAGACCGCAAAAAAGAGCAGCAAAAGCGAGAGAGACAGAGAGAGCGAAGGAGAGAAAGTGAAAGAGAGAGAGCAGAGAGAAAGACCCCAGCAGTCATGAGTATCCTCTTACCACAGCCAAAATAAAAGCGTGATCGGAGCCAAAGACACACTTCAAAAGCCACTCAGCTGTTTCCCTCCCCTCCCTCCCCTCCTCTCCTTCTTATCCTCCCCTGCCAACATGACTCATTCTCATCCCCCTCTCCCTCCTCTTTCTTTGGTCTCTATATCCCTTCTTCCCTTTTTCTTTTCCAACATTTCTCTCTTTATTTCAGTCTTCCCAGCTCTCCTCCTCCTTCTTCCATCTCTACATTGTTTTCCTGAACTTTTTCTTTCTTTCTTCCTTTTACCCCCACCCCTTTCTATCGTTTTTTTCTTGTGTCTTTCCTGCAGTATATCTTTCCACCCCTGCTCCCTCGCGCCACCTTCCCACCCACGCTCTACCTTTCACCCTCTCTCTCCTTCGCCTAATCCTGTCTTCATGCCCCTCTCTCCCTCTTCCTATACCCTACAATCTCGGGGACTGTAGCAAACAGTACCATGTACCTCTTAGATCAAGCTGATTGGTTTATGTCAGGCTGTACAGGCGGACGCCCCCCCCCCCTCGCCCCTCGGCTCCTTACATCTAAACATCTGTCCGTCCCATTATTGAGTTCCGCAGCCCCCCCACGTCCCCCCCCCCCCCAGCCCCGTGCCCCCCTTGTCAGAAACACTGGGAACTCTGGGAGTGATATCCCAGGGAACGAGGAGCCCCTGATTATGGGAGCCAGCTGGCTGAGAGACGTGTGGAGCCCTGGCGCTCCTGGGTATCCGATACGGCGTGGGGGGAGGGGGGGTGGAGGGGGGGGGGGGGGGTAGGGGGTTGAGGCTGGAAGACTGTGCCTGGAGGTGTGTGAGAGGGGCGGGGCAGCGGTGGGTTGGATCATGGGCGGGGGTGGCTTTGGAGTGGGGGGGGGGGGGGGGGGGGCACATGCCGTAGCATCATTCGCCTGGATGGTTTGGCTGGAATGTGAGACAGGAAGCTCAGGAAGGTCCTGACGGGGGCTTCGGGAGAAGACATCTCCTGGAGGGACGAGAGCTTCTGTCAGCACTGGAGGTGGGGGCGGGGGAAGGAGGGGGGAGGGAGGGGGGGAGGGGGAAGGAGGGGGGGCAGGGAGAAGGGGATGGCGGTTACAGCGATGATGAAGAGGAGGAAGAGGATTGGGGTAATGGTGGAAGGTGAAAGAGTAGGGTGGGTAGAAGGAGGATGAGGAGGAGGAGGGAGAGGAGGAGGAGGGGATGATGAACGTACTCTAAAGAGAAAAAAGACGAGCATGATGACGAAAGCTTGAGCTATGCCAAAACATTGCATTCACATTTTACTCATTCACTTTTATCAAAAGCAGCACACAAAATAAATCAAGGGATACAAAATACAAACCCACATAAACAGACAGATAAACGGGGATGCCAGGGAGTGAATGGATGGACTATTTAATCCATCACTGTTACCTTACCTCGGACAGCCACGACCTTCCAGGACTTTGCCTCATGCCTCCTCTCCTCTGGTGCGACTGCTTCACGACGTTTCTTTTCAAGAAAACGTTTTGCCGGCCAACATTTAATGTTAGAGCTGTTGAGCCATAGCTAGAGCTTAATGAAGCATAAAAGTTTTCAAACAGAAGGAGCCCCTGGGGGTGCTGGACAAGCAGAATCTTACCCCAGGGTTGATGGGATGCTGTCTGACCTGGTGTGTGGCCGGCCAGCGGGCAGAGAGATCAGATAAGACCAACAGGTAAACACCAACACTCTGAGAGAACACAAAGCATGAATGACAAATGAAACACACACACACAGAGAGAGAGAGAGAGAGAGCACTCTGGCCCTCCACAGCCTGAGAGATTCTGGCACATTGAGTAATGGGGTCATTTGGTTGTGCTAATTATGTTTGCTTTCTGGCGGGGTTAAGACCAGGGACATTGCCACACACACACACACCCATACCCATGCACACTATCCCCTTGCCTTTACACAAACACACAATCACAGACACCACACAACCCCATATACAACCCCTTCGCCTCTACAGACACACACAGACACACCCACACAACACAAACAAACAGACAAATGCACAACCAGCACTACCTCCCCACCACCACCACACACCCAGCTTCCTCAAGCCTTGCACACACACACATACACACACACACACACACACACACAGACACACACACAGACACACGTCATGTGTAAGTGAGATGTCTTTCATTTCAACAATGTGTTCAGTGTGTGCTGTGCCCGTCCTCTCAGCAGACAGAGTTACCCAATCCCCTGATATGCATTCTACACGCATTCTACACGCATGGTGGCAGACTCTTCTCATGACGCCGGCGGAGACACTCCTTTAGTTCCGCCCAGGATCCGTACATGCTCAGTTCGCGGGGTCACCGGGTCAGGGGGTGCTGGGGGGGGGGGGGGGTTGGGGGCGTGGATGTCCCTGTGATTCCCTGTCTGCGCTGAGTGTGTGTACCTCTCTCTCTGTACTGTGTGTGTGTGTACCTCCATCTGTGTGCTGTGTGTGTACCTCCATCTGTGTGCTGTGTGTGTACCTTCATCTGTGTGCTCTAAAAGGGTCCTTCACAGTGAAGTGACTCATAGAGTGTATTATGAGAAATTAAACCATTACGTAATAAATAGACTGAATGGACCCTGCTGAATGAGAGATCAAGATAAGAGCAGTCCTGATTGGCTGATGGACTGGGATGGGTTGTGTTTGTGTGTGTGCGTGAATGTGTGGGGTGTGCGTGTGTGAGGATGTGTGTTGGGGGATGTTTGTGCATGTGTGTGTGCTGGGGGGATGCCTTTGTGTATATGTGTGTTATGTGTCTCTGTGTGTGTGGATCCTGGTCTATATATTTACAGGTTGATTATCATTATCTATTGTTTGTTTCCACCTTGTTTATCCTTTATTCAACCTCAACCACGTTTATTTTCTTGAGGCAGGGCATACAACTGAACAGGAAGTGAGTGTTGTCTTGAACTGTGACACGCTGAGAGGGAGAGCCAAACGCAGCACGTGTGGGGCTTCTGGGTAAACAGGGAGAATGTAAACAAACGTGGGAGATCGGAGACATGCGTGCCGTAGAACAGCACCAGCGGTTCTTTCCTAACTGCTCGTCGTGCGAGAGCTGAGGTGTTGGAGGCCGAATGGAGACTTGAACACACGGGCCTCTCTCTTTGAGTGGTGACGCTCACACACACTCCAGCCGGTGTTGTTGTCCTGGCACACACACACACACTCTCTCTCCCTTTCTTTCCCTCTCACACACACAAACTCTCACACACACCCTCTCTGACTATGTTTCCCTGAAAACACACAGCTCAGAGATCCTAGTAATTAAGACTCACGCAGCTAACTAGCAGCACTGAGGTCTGGCCAAGCATCTTTATATGGCTCACATCTATAAACATTCAGATATTATATAATCATATTCCACTGGTAATTAGTGTAAGTGTGTGTGTGTGTGTGTGTGTGTGAGTGCATATGTGTGTGTATGTGAGTGTATATTGTGTGAAAACAAAAGTTAAATGAAAACAGGATGTGTGTGCGTAGTCTGGGTACTGGCAGGCATGGTGAGAGACTAGAGAGGGTGCCAGAGGTAATTGGCGCATGTTGGCACATGTCACAGCTCCAACCATGAATATAAAATCAACAGTACTCCTCTTCTTCAGACTGGGGATTCTGAGGAGGGATGCAGAGGAGGAGTGAGGAGGAGAGGTGGACAGGATCCACATGAAAATCGAGGGACAGCAGAATAAGTTCTGAGCTTATACAAACGCTAACAGCCAGCTCTGTCTCATTACTCTCATTATTCTTTCTCTCTGCAGTCTGACTCCCTGTCCAACCAGGGTTAAGGTCCAGGCCTTGGCCTCTTACTGGGGGGCCTGCCTGTCCCTCTGCCCCAGTGCCACACACCCTGCCTGGGCAGCCCCCGACACATAGCCCCTCTGCAGTGTCCTGTCTGGGGCCTCTTCTTTCCATGCCCCCCCTACCCCCCCGACATTGGGCCATCTCTCTCTCTTCCTGTTGCCTCTTTAGAACTGACTTCCACCCCCCTGAAGAGCCCCCTGACTGCCTGTGTGAGTGAGAGAATGGATAGAAATGTACAGTATGTGTGAGTGTGTGCATTTGTGGATGTGTGTGGTTGTGTCTGTGTGTCTGTGTATCTGGGGGTGTCTCTCTGTCTTGATGTGTGTGTGTGTGTGTGTCTGAGTGTGTGTGTTTCTGAGGGTAGGAGTGTGTGTGTCTAAAAGGGAAAGAGCCAGCCGGATGTGTGTGAGGGAGCCCCGTTCCAGACACCTCAGGAACAATCAGAGGCTCTGGGCTCCGTTTCCTCTGGGACTTTTATTGGCAATGCACTCATCACTACGGCGACACAGACAGGAAGTAGCTTCCCGTCAGTGATGGACAAACGGATGGGAAGATTAAAAACATGAGCAGGGAATGTGCAAGAGCGGACACACTCTCTCTATAGTCTATTTTAGTATGGTTTAGACACACACACACACACACAGAGGATGCTTATCTTCCTGGGCGTGTGTCCAGTGAGTTAGACATGGACAGTGTTATTGTTGCTTTAGTGTGTTGTGTGTTTGGAGAGCCGCTGGCTTCCTTCAACACTTCACAAACAGAGCAGGCTGGCTGTTGAGGTCTGGAGACTCACACAAGGGGACTGACCCTCACTGACCACAGAGAGCCAGGCCTTGTGTATGCATGGCACTCAAATTGTTTATTTTATGCGCGTGTGTGTGTGTTTGTGCATGTGTGTGGGGATTCATTTATTTGTTTGTTTATTTATCTACTCTACCACTACAGACAAGGTATTTCTTATCTCCTTTGCCATTTTCCGTTTACACACACACACACACACACACGCACAAACATTGTACGACAAGTGTTTACGACGTACAAGCTGCTGAAAACAAACCAAGAGGGCTGTTCTTGTGTGTGTCTGAGTGTGTAGGCTTGGTCCCTACTCCCACCTTCATTTTTCCTCCTCTTCCTTTTTTCACCTATATATCGAACTATGAATAATAATGTTGGCGGGTCAGATGGCTGAGCGGTTAGGGAATAGGGCTATTAATCTGAAGGTCGCTGGTTCGATTCCCGGCCGTGCAAAATGACGTTGTGTCCTTGGGCAAGGCACTTCACCCTACTTGCCTCGGGGGAATGTCCCTGTACTTACTGTAAGTCGCTCTGGATAAGAGCGTCTGCTAAATGTAAATGTAATGTCCTTAAAGACTTGAACACACAATAAAACTGAACTCTGTTATCAAAACGATCTGATCTGAACACTACCTGGAGGTGACACATTCCTTTGAAACCATCTAATTAACCATCCAACTTGATTTCTCTCTCTCTCTCTCTGCCTCTCCTTTTCTTTCTTTCCCCCTCACTTTCTCTGCTCTCTCCCTAGAGAATGCAGCATTCATTGTTTTGATCCTCCAGTTATGAAGGAACATCATTTATCAGATACCTGCCCTACCCACACACACACACACACACACACACCTTTCAAAGCTCTTATTAGGCAGGCAGTAACTCTGGAGACCAGCTCTAATAAAACACTGCAGAGCATCTTTTTATTAGACGCCTTTAATTACCCCAAAGAGCTCACTTTAGCTCCCCTGTGTGTATGTGTGTGAACGTGTGTGTCTGTGTGTCTGTGAGTGTGTATGTGGAGGGGGAGGGTCTCATTCTCCATTACATCATGACCCTCCTCAACTGGCTCATTAGCATGCTCATTATCTCGTTAGCTAATTGAATGGACCTCGTTAGCGTGGGTGAACTGTGCCAGGCTAATGCAGGTTGTGGACGTGCTTCTTTGTTCATGGATCCACAGAAACGAGGACGCCCAGGGGCATCTTAACAACGTGAACACTGAGCCACGATGAGCACCACCAGTCTGACTGGAAGCCACTTAACCACTACAGTACACCCACACACACACAAACTTGACTACAGCTGACAGTAACATCAAGCTGATGGTCTGGCTAGTAAAACTCCTCTCTTTAAAATGTAAATATGCTTTGTTCATTCATTTTTATGGAGAGTTTATGTAGATGTGGAAATGCTGAGTAATTGCGTTTACTGAGTTGAGTGAGAACAGTGTTCCACTAATACATAGCAACTTTTCCTCTGGCAAAGAAGTACAAATGAAGAAAAACAAGCATCAAGGGACAGTAAAACAGCAAACAACAACATGAAGCCCTTAAAGGGCTTTTTCAAACTGCTCCTCCATTTGACTTCAATGACTGTGGGTTTCTGGAAGGTGGGGCTGTAGGTTGAGCAGGGGTTGGGGGGATGGAGGAGTAGGGGTGGGGGGTTCAATTGAGATAATTTGGCCCTATTTTTTCGGTGGTCGCACTACAATCGCTACATTGCCCAGAGGGACAGAGTGTTTAGGTGGTGCGGGGCGGGGGAGGAGGGCGGGGGGAGGAGGGCGGGGGATGAACGTTTAGAGGAAAGAGATTGGGTGGCGACACACAACACACAGAGGAAACACTGGTAGCACTCAAGAAAAGCCAAATAAACAAGTTTGTGGCCAAATGATTCACAGGTGTGGTGGAGACAGGGCTGCCATCTGCGTCAGAGCCCGCCGCAACCCCCCTCTAGTCACCAGCGGCACGGTGTGCTGTGTGAGGACGCTTATGTAATGACTTCAGCTGTCGGGAGAGCTCACACAGCACCACGGGGGGGGGGAGGGGGGGGGGGGGGGGTTGTGGGGGGGGGGTGCTGGCTGGCTGGCTGGTTGGGCGGGCGGGTGGTTTTGAAAAGCTGTTGAACAATAGTAGTCTATGGAAGTATAAAGGATGATGGTGTGGAGTGCTGGGGGGGGGGTGTTAAGGGACGGGGGGGATTATCCGGCTGTTGGGGTGCTCTCATGTTCGCGGTTGCTTTTAGAGCTGGGGGTGGGGGGAGGTTGGACAACTGGATCCCCCCCCCCCCCCCCCCGTAAAAAGGAGGAGAGGGAAGTGTGCGCTGAGGGCTCCTTTTTAAGTGTTCTTCTCTTTCCAAGAAAAGAATGAGAGAGAGAGAGAGAGAGAGAGAGAGAGAGAGAGAGAGAGAGAGAGAGAGAGAGAGAGAGAGAGAGAGAGAGAGAGAGAGAGAGAGAGAGAGAGAGTGGAATTTTTCAGTACATCCTGTTCAGTAGATGGAGAGGATTGACCAAACATGTAACCAGGCTTCCGGTCACATTATGACCTCCTGGCAGCACACCCACCCACACACATCGACACACACACACACACAGTACAGAGAACACTCTACACACACACACACACACTTAAAAGACCATACTCAAACTAAGGTGGTCCAGCTGTCATGCCCAATCAAAACCTTCCATACATCCAGTGACCAGCTGTCTTGTCCAATCACAAACCTGCATATATCATGTTTTTTTAAATAGTAATGGCTGAATGGCAACTATTTGCTTAAAACACACTCTCTATATCTGGTTTCTCTCTCTCTTCCTTGTCCTTACTCACCCTCCCCTCCGTGGAGCCTGTCTGATTTTACCCCTCATTACTCCCTCTAATAGGTTACCATCAGCATCCTATCAGAGCCCAGGGACCTGGGCCGACCCCTGGTGACCTTTTGAGACCTATTCAGGGGTCACTTCCTGGGCCTGGGGGTCAGAGGTCAGAGCCAGGGGGAAACAGAGAGGATGGTGGGAACAGGAGTTTCAAAGATGGAGGTTGCCCCATGCTCCAACCAGATCACCTAAGATGACCTAATGAGGTGTGCGCTGATCATTCTGTGTGTCTTTGTTAGTTATAGCATGTGTGTGCATGTGTGGATGTATGTCACACACCTCAATGACTGGTGCACCTCACAAGCTTGTCAAGTACTCTGTGAAAGACAAAAGTTTTTTTTTAAAGATGGAGCGAGAGTGAAAGAAGAGAGGGAGCAAAGATGAAAACGTTTGAGGATTGTTTTTGTCGTCAAAGATCTGTGAATTTGGGACAAAAGCCTTCAGACCAAATACCAAGAAGCTTGGAGGAATGTGTGGCATCAACAGCCACTAAAGACCTCTGACCAGCGGTCACCATGCCAGTCAGCTGAGTCACCCGCCTCCTTGTGACACACACCCTCTTTGATGCCGTTTTAAATGTCCTCCTATGCAAATGCAGAGAACGGGAAGATAGAGAGGGAAGGAGAGAAAGAAAGAGAGAGAGGGAGGAGGAGGAACACACATTGACAGAGAGAGGGGGAGAGGAAAAGAGAGAGAGACAGAGAGAGAGAGAGAGAGAGAGAGAGAGAGAGAGAGAGAGAGAGAGAGAGAAGAAAAAAAGACAGGGAGAGCAAGAAAAAAGAGAAAAAAGAGGAGAGGGAAAACGACTCCATGCCCAACACGAAGACGCTGGGTTACGTAGTCATTAACGTTGCAGATAGTGGAGATAGGAAGTGTGAAAGGGCTCCATGCATAGAGCCTCAATCCCAGCATTGTCTGTCAGCCTGCTTCCTCACTCCACGCTGCAGTGTGGGAGAGGAGAGCTACACAGAGCTAGGAATTCAGTGCGTGTCTCTGTGTGTGCGCGAATGGGTGCGTGTGTGTGAGCGTGTGTTGGCGAGAGTGTGTGTCCGTGCGTGCGTGTGAGTTTGTGTGTGTGTGTGTGCGTCAGAGTGAGGATGTAGCAGTGTGAAAGATGCAAGCATAGCAGTCATGTTTCTCAGGCTGTGTCAGCAGCATAGCTCACATTCAGACGCAGCTCTCACAGGGGAGGGGCTGGGCTGGAGAATGTACTCCACACACACACACACACACAGTGATGGAGACTCTCAGCTGTGAAATCATGTACTGTAACACACATACACTTGTAAACACACACCTATACACAAACATCCTAACCCAAGCATAACCAAAACCCAAACCTTACCCCTAACCCCAATCCTCATCCTAACTCACCCATTCCTCTCCAGTCTGACTGTCTTTGTGGTGGTCAGCTATCAGTGACCCCACTGGCCTTGCCTTCAACATGATCAAATACTGCATAATGATGTTGGTTCAGCCTCCTCCCACACACTCGTGCCCAACTCCACCTACCCCGCCCAGCTCCCGCCTCTTTGATGTGTGTGCACTGAAGTGTGTGTAGATGTGTGTCGAAGTTTGTGCACTGAAATGTGTGTGTGTGTGTTGAAGCAGCGTCCACCAGAGCGACATATGACCCAGCGACCTTGTCCTTCTGATGGCAGCTGATCAATAACTACAACAGCTTGTCTCCACACACCCCAGCTTCATCAAACAAACTCCCTCAGATGTGTGTGTACTTTTGGGTTTTCTGCACGTACGTCTGTGTGTGTGTGTGTGTCTGCCTGCATGTGTGTTTGTACGTGTGTGTGTTTTGTGTCAGACTTGCTCCACCTGGTACAGTTTCCAGGACATGAGGGATCAATAGGGGCGTAGCCCAAGATTAGCATTTAACATGATTAGCATTAAACATGTGTATTGATCAGTGGTGTTTGGCTGATAGATTGCTGTTAAACATCAATGGGTATTTAAACACATGGCACTCTGATCCATGAACCTATTCATACTCAAGACTCTTGCCTTAAACACACAAACAAACACACACACACACACACACACACACACACACAGACACACACTGGTCCTCATACAGAAAAAAAGCAACAAACCAAAGCCAGACTCTGATTTACAAACTGTTCAGGGTGCTGGACAAACATGAGCTGTCTGCTCCTTTCTCTGGCAGCCAGATGAGAGCAGAGTGTCGGTTTGGGAGTGCAGGGTGCTAATAATAGGAGCTTCTGGGTCAGTTGAGCTTGGCAGAGATAGTGGTTGGGCCTGTCTGCTTTCCATGGTTGTACTCCGTCATGGTGGTTTGTGCATCACGTCTGTTTGGGAGAACCATGCATGCACACATGATCAGAGGGAATGGGCCTGGTGAAAACAAAGGGGTCTTCTCCCAAATTGTGTGTGTGTGTGTGGCATCTTCTGGAGGCTATAATAAGAGAGTGGGGCGAGTCAGGATCCCTTCTAATGGAGGACTGGAGAGAGAGAGAGGTCTATCATCATCCCTGTAGAGAGCAGAGATTACACACTGGGATTCCAGCTCTGGTGCTGGGAACTGATGCAGGGAGGAGTGTTTGTGTGTGTTTGAATGTGTGTTTGCATGTCTGTGTGGTTCAATGTATGTGTGTGTGAGCGTGTGTGATAATGATTGCCTTTTCATGTATGTTAATGAGTGTCTTGTTTACGGAGAATGGAGGCTGACACACTGATGGAAGTGTTGAGTCATGAAACTCTGCTAAACATGGGCGAGGTGATGAAGCTAACTAGCTAGCATAAACACAGAGCCTCCATAGTAAACCAAAACACACACCACAATGACACCGTTCACACACTGTAAACAGATATTTAAATGTGTCACAGCTAAGCCTTAAAGTGGACTATATAAATGTTGACTTATAAACTTTGTGAGATACAGATGAATGGATGTCTCTACAGTGTAAGGAGTGGCCTGTAAGCAGATGTATGGATGAAGCCTCACAGCAGGACTTATAGCAGGGGTCACATGACTTACTTGGTTATCAGTCATGTGATGATCTGTTATTGGCTCATTGACAGGTGAGCATAGGACAGAGTGGAGCAGATTAGAGCTGCAGAGTCTGCTAACACTCACAAACCTTCCCTGGGTGTCCCAGCTCTACACAACACACACACACCACATACACACACACACACACCACCGACACACTAGGTCCTGCTTATGTAGACACAAACATACTTGCACACAACAAACATGCCCACACACAACATGCTAAGACCTTAACATACATGTGTAGACACAAACACACGGACACACACTGAGACTATACACGTCCGCGTGTTGACAGGCACACACACACTTTCAGAGCATACACATAATGTGCTGACACGCGCGCGCACACACACACACACACAGGGCCACACTGATCATCTGTTTGGGAACTGATGACAGCTGGATCCACATGTAATCAATAGTGAATGAATAAATGCATAAACGAATGTGTAAATGAAGAACTGAGTGGACAAATGAAAGTAGGAATGAATGCGAGACAGAGTGGGCTGCCTGTCTTCCCTGCTGTGTGTCTGGTGGAGGGGGGGGGGGGTAGTATTGATGAGAGGCCAGAAGGGAAATCAGAGGATGTAAATGTAGAGACACAGTCAAATTGGTTTCAGATTTAATACTGATGGACAGTTTCCTTTCAACCGTTTAAATACCTCTGCACACACACTACACACACACTACATTCGACACGCACACAGAATCTCTGGTTAGTGGATCTAAGTCTGGACATCGTTACGACCCTCAGCATTTGACCCCTGACCCCTGACCCATGAACCCTGAGTGCTGTTGCCTCTTGAGCCGCTGAGGTGGGGAGTTGAAGGGGGGGGGGGGGGGGTATTCTGCAACAGGAAGTCACGTAATGACACAGCTATATTAAAGAGACTAGTGAAACATACTCAAATAAACTAGGCGAATAAGGTAAAGATAAGCTAGACACACACTCACACAACTATCCACAGACACACACTCACACAGCACACACACACACGTAGAGACACACACCAATGACAGACACTTTTCTCTCTCTCTCACACACACCATCACCATCATCACACACACATACACTGGATTGACACACAGATGCACAGTCACATGTATAATAAAACCAACAGACACTGTGGAGGCTTGGTGACCTGAGACAGTGGGCCACAGCACTATAGACCAACATCCCTGGAATCTCCTTCACTCATCTTATCAGCTTAACCCCGATGTCCAATCAGATGCCCACTTGAGAATCACTCTGGTTCCTCTCAGATCGCCTGAGCTCCATGAGTGGAGTCTGTTATTGAAACGCTCTGTGTGTCTGATCTAGTCTATATACCACCTCTGTATGTGTCTGATCTAGTCTATATACCACCTCTGTATGTGTCTGATCTAGTCTATATACCACCTCTGTATGTGTCTGATCTAGTCTATATACCACCTCTGTATGTGTCTGATCTAGTCTATATACCACCTCTGTATGTGTCTGATCTAGTCTATATACCACCTCTGTATGTGTCTGATCTAGTCTATATACCACCTCTGTATGTGTCTGATCTAGTCTATATACCACCTCTGTATGTGTCTGATCTAGTCTATATACCACCTCTGTATGTGTCTGATCTAGTCTATATACCACCTCTGTATGTGTCTGATCTAGTCTATTTAACACCTCTCTGGCTGGTCTTTTTTGTTACTTTCTACACGGTTGGATAGTGGGGTGCCAATGCATATCCAGACCTGTTTCGGGATTTCGGGGGGGGGGGGGCTGTGTGCCTGTTTGTGTGTACCTGGATGTGTGTACATTTAGGATTTAGGTGCACTCATGTATGCGTGTTTGAGTGTGTTTGAATGTGTGTGAGCGTGAGAGAGTGTGTGTGTGTATTCAGGAAGCCAATGAAGAGGAGGACAAGTGGTCGAATCCAAACAGCACAGCATACCAGAGCAGAGATGACCTTTCAGCCCCCACTCTCTGTGTCTCTCTTCAACTCTCTCTCCCTCCCCCCTCTGTCCTCTCTCCTTCTGTCTCCAGCCCTATCTCTACTCTTTAATCTTTACTGTTACTGCTAGCATAAAGATGACACCCTCACGTTTTCAGCTCCACTCGTTCTGTGCTATCTCCGTATCCCTCTACTTCACAGGCCAAACCAGGGGCCTCCAGGTACCTCTTTACCAGGGATCTCTGGGAAACTAGATCTTTACCACGAGAGCAGGAACAATTCACATTTGGGAGGGACAAAACCCAGCCACACCGACGTAGGAATGCAGTGTGTGTGTGTCTATGAGAGAGAGAGAGAGAGAGAGAGAGAGAGAGAGAGAGAGAGAGAGAGAGAGAGAGAGAAAGAGAGAGAGAGAGAGAGAGAGAGAGAGAGAGACTGATGGTTTTCCCCCCATCTTCTCTCTACCACCTCAGAGATCCAAATCTGGCTCCCCCGCCGACCTAAACAAACAGTCAACAACAACACAAATGACACCACAAAGGTAATTGACATTCCTGGCAGGCCATTTAAGAATGCAGGTGTGTGTGCAGTAGAGTGTGTTAGTGTTTGTTTTCGTTGTCTGTCTGTGTGTGTTTGGGCGTGAATGTGTGTGCGTGCGTGTGGTAGAATTAGTTTTTTTTCTCCCTTTGTCTGTCTTGTGTGTGTCTGTGTAATGTTTTATACAATATAAAGGTAATGCTTTGGAAATGACTGACTGGTTGACTTCAAGACCAACTGACTGATTGAGCTCCAGGTGAATGTTCCTCAGCATGGCGTCATTGCGACCATGTTGGTGTCTCAGCCTCACTCCTAGGCCAAGCTATAAAATCAGAGCCCACCCTGACCCAGTGCAAAGGGAGGAAATTGAATTTCCCTCGTCAAAGAGCCGAGATCCCATCAACACAGGCTCGGAGGGCAGTCCAGTCCGCCAGGCTTCCTCTGCTATGGTGGTCTGGCGAATAGGAAGTCTGGGTCCACTTCAACCCCCCCACACCCCTTCCCCCACAAACACACACACACATATATATATACGCACAATCCACCAACCCCCTCCCTGCCCTACTCCTTTAATCCACTCCTCCTCACCCCTCCTCCTTCTCCTCTCAACGCTTCAAGCCCAGCATCAACAATCAACAGTCCTGGCCATTGTGGAGCCTGTGATCCTGTGACCTGTGACCCCTGAAGCTGCCCCAGGGAGGTGACCCCAGAGTGTGCGGTGCTGAGAGGAGACCCTGCACGCTCACTGAGAAGTGGCATGGTTCCCATGAGAAAGACGACCATGATGATGAGACAGTGGAGATGAAGACTGAAAGCGGGTGCTGACACTTTGCTACGTGTGTGTGTGTGTGTGTGGGGGGGGGAGATGGGTTCTGCTGTGTCTGAAGAGAAGCTACGTATGGTCAACCTTGGTGTTTGAAATCATAAACACATACTCCTTGTTGTAAAAGAACCACATCAGCACGTTGCGGGACCGTTGTTGGGTTATTGATCGTCTCTATTGATTGAACAGCAGGAGGGTTCTCTGAGGTCCTGTCAAGTGTCTGCCATGGTGAAGCCCCGCCCATCTCCTGCATGTCTGCTGAGGGATCTGGAGAGGTCAGCTGGTCAGCTGTGTAATATTAGAAGGAAAAGTAATCCCAGTACCTTGTTTGAAGGCTCTCTGCACAGGGATGACAGTACTAACTCACAACAGCTGGCCTCCACCACCACCACCACCTCCTCCAGCACCTAGGGGTCGTCCTCCAAGGCCCGAGCCCAGCTACAGGGCTCCTCTCTGTGCATCCAGGTCAGTGACCCCCCTGCCCCCATCCCAAACACCACTGGTCTGGCATTCATGAGCCCAGAGGATCCCACTGGGGTAAATATAACAGATTTGTAGATATGGTCGGCTGGGTCACACATTAACACAGCCCACCCCACACGCCACGGACGTGCTTTCAAAACCTGCTTTATTATCCTCAATCTGCCAAACATGGACACATCTGCTATCCAAACAACCATACGGCCAGAAACCTCCCGAGATTCAAACATCCACACATGTACAACTCTCTCTCTTCGTGTCTCTGTCTCTCTTTCTCACACACACAATATAAAAGCACCAACGCATCCATATACACTATTACTAAATTGTTTCTAATGGGACAGTGGGCTATTACTTCTGGGCGTAGGGATAAAGACAAGCTACGGGTTAAGTGTTGATCACACAGCGCTCTTTAAACAGCATGGCAGACAGAGGGTAAGAGGGTCCATGCAGGGTGTGGTGGAACTCTGTTTACCCTCCCTCTCTCCCAGCGCTGGCTGAGACACAGAAACTCCCCCTCAGTGAACACAGACACAGGAAAGCTTTAGGTCAAACTCCTTTAAACATTATGACAGTGTGATCCCCTCACTGTCACACACACACACACACACAGAGACACAGCCTTGAAATGCAACAGGGAAGATTGTTCCTTTGTCAGAGATCCGACACAGACACATACACTAACAGACACAGCCCCCACCCCCCTCATACACACTCTAACTTATACATACACAAACACACGGTCAACAGTGCTCCACATCCTGTATGGTGTACTTGAACAATGTATCCTTTAGATAAGCATCAGTTGTGAGATTCCTGTAATAAATGAATGCTGTTCATTATGCTCTGGGTCCCACTGGTTCTCCAGCTGGCCCATTTGGACCCGGTGACCTCCAGCACCATGTCCCTGGGCCATCAGACCCCCTGGCTGCTCCTCCAGCCCCCCACCCCCGTCCTCCCCCCAGGACCAGGGGACCCACTCTGCCCGCTGACCCTCCCAACATCCAGTGTGTCTCGAACACAGATTCAAGTCTGGGCCCTGATGCCTTATCCCCACAACCCACATGACAGATGTCACTTTTTCAACATTTAATTCATTCATTCACCGACACTTATTACACACTTCCACTCACTGACTCACTCATTCACTCAGTCGCTAACTAGTACAACCTTGGAACCTGTCTACAGACTGGAAGTGTGTGGATATAGGGTGAGGGCAGACCAGTCCATCATGATCTCCCATTCTGGAGGGGTGAGGGGGGGAGTGGAGGGGTTCCTGGGTAGGGGTAGGGTTAGGACAGACAGACCCTGTCTCTGTCGAGGCCCTCCCCTTCTCTAATCAGTCACATGAGCCCCATGAGCCTGGCCACCCCCCAGGACATGTACTGACACACACACACACGCACGCACACACACACTATGACAACCACAGAGAGCCAGATGAGACAATTCAGGAGGGCTGAGACAGATGGAGACTCATCAAAAGAAACAAGATTCAAACCAAATAAAACTGAACATGTCCTTCCTCTGCGTCATCTTGGGGAGAAGCCCCCTCACTGTCGCTCCACCCGCTTGGCCCGCTCAGGCCTGGAACCGAGGCCTGAAACTCAATGCTTTATGTGACCGACCAGTGATATTGTGCTGGCAATTGTCTCTCTCTCGCTCTCGCTCTGTGTGTCTCACGGATACACACACACACACACACACACACACACACACACACACATCTTTCAGGGTGACAGGGGCTGCATCCCAACACCCATACAACAACACTATTTAGGGAGCCACAAAAAGATGCAGTATGCCCCAATACATAGTTAAAGGACACCCAAATTCAAGATAATACCATCAACATCCGGTAGAACTTTGCAGTGTGTGAACAATCATGCTTTTCTGACTATTTTGACCCACCTATGCACTTTTGACCCCTATGCAGCTGAAGTGGTATCAACCAATTAGACAACAGCTTGAATGGTATGCCTACTACATGCAGCAGCACATACTTTGTAAGGGAAGCTGCAGTTCCAAATAAAAGTGAAAGGTGAAGGTTTGCGACAGCTAAACACTAATATGAACACACAAACATGCAGACTTGGAGGCATAGGCCTAGGTGTAAAGAACCAATGTGTCCTACACTGCTGCAGTTCAGCTGTCTCTGCTGTGGAAGGTTCTGGAGAACAGAACGGAAGGATTTCCGGGGCCAGAAAAGGGCCATGTTCTGTGGTTCTCTGAGTCAAGCGACACAGCCTCTCTCTGTCCCCTCTCCTGTCCAGTCATGATGGATGATCTCTTTATAGGGGGATTCCCAAGTCCTATAGGGGCCTCTACTGTGTGTGTGTGTTGGAATGGGACTGTGTGTGGGCGTGTTTGCATGTGTATTTGAGTGGGTGTGTATGTGTGCGTGTGTGTGTGTGGTTGTATCTGCATTTCACTAACGCAGCAGCTTACACTTCCTTTGAGAGAAAGAGAGAGAGAGAGAGAGAGAGAGAGAGAGAGAGAGAGAGAGAGAGAGAGAGAGAGAGAGAGAGAGAGAGAGAGAGAGGAAAATACTTTATCTCACTTCTGAGACAAAACACGAAGGAGGTCGGGAAAAAAGCAGGGGAGAGGAGAGGAAAAGCCCTTTCCCTCTCAGCTGCGCCTTCACTTCCTGTGTGGGGAGGAAGTCCCTTCTTGGGGCATGTAGTGATGTCATTCTTGGCTGCAATCCGCTTCCATCCTGCTGTTGGACGGCACTTTGAAGCTCTGGAGTAACACTACAGGCCTGATTACCACACTGGAAACACACACACTTCCACAAATACACAACATTCCTACACGGACACAGTGTCACACACACAAATACACTCTATCTCAAACACACACAGACTCACTCCCACACACCCGGATGGACAGGAAACAGCACAGCCCGGAACAAACAAGCACTTCCTGTGTGCACTCGGACACAGCTAGGGAGAGGAACCAATCAAAATCAAACGTCCTGTCTAGCACAGATGATCAGGCCACATTACTGCTCATTTACTAATAGTAGCTACAAGGCACTGCTGATTTCACCCCACAACCTCTTTGGCAGTGGTGGGGTAAGACCCTCCCCCCTCCCCCCTCCCCTCTCCCCCCACACACCCACACACTGGAAGAAGGACTGGGAGGGAGGAAGGCCCCCCTTTTCCGTTTGCTGCTAATTAAAATACATTAAGTTTAAATTGCCTCTCTCCTCCTGTCACCCATCATGTTGACAGACAGGCCAACACTGGGCTGGTGTGTCCAGGTCCAGAGGCAGGGGCAGGGGCAGCAGTGAGGGACAGGGGCTCAGGGCTGCAGCCTTGGTTTACAGTATCATTACAGTGAGGGATGGCAGGAACAGAAACGCCATTATGTCCAGGTTCAGGCCTCGGTCACAGGCCCGGTCACACACACACACGTACACACACACACACACACACACACACACACACACACACACACTCACTCACATAGAGAGAAACATATGCACACACATATTCAGTCAAATGTACAGTACACAGACACAAACATGGATGCACTCACAAACATGGACACACACACACGCATATTCAGACACACACGCACATGCATGCACCAAGACCACCAAAAGACCCCGTCCATGCTGGTCAGGATCCAGACTGAAGTTGGAGATAGCCATCTAGCTCTCTGTACAGCACAGAGCAAACACCAGAGGCTCCCCTCAAACTCAATGGGTCAACTGTTGAGATGTTCTGGAAGTCCCTCTGTGATCCTACAAAGGGCTTTTGAGAGACTGAGGCCCCAAGCTGGCTACGTTCTCTCTACGTTCTGCATGTTCTCTCTGCGTTCTGCAGTGCCTTACATGATCCCAAATGTGAGGTCACACACAAACATGGACACACCGTCACTTGTATACAGACGCACACAGCTCAGTTTGTCTGTTTGCAAATCCACATTAGTAAAGACCCTAAAAGTTCACACACTGTTTTGTTTTCACCAGAACTAAAATAATCATAGAATGCCTCCCCACAACGTTCTGTCTCCCCGTTAGTGAGTGTGTGTACATCTCTATGTGCTGCTGTGTGTGTGTGTGTGCAAGTGTGTGCATGTGTGTGTTTAGAGCAGAGCAGAGGACTCATTCGGCACTCTTAAAAAGGAGGTCACTGGGACAGGTAAACAGGAAGAGTCAAGGCCATAATTGACAGGCTGTTTATACACAAAGGATCTATACTGGGAGAATGCAGAGTCACTGATAAACCTCCTGCCTGACCCCAACTCTCTATATCCCTCGTCCCTCTCTCTCTTACTCGGTCATTCTCTCTTTCTTTCCTTCTCTCTCTTTGTCTCTAAATCTCTGCCTCTCACGACATTATTCACTTTCACCCCTTATTTTCTTTTATGCCACTCCCTCCTTTCTGGCACCCTTTCTTTCTCTATCTACAATAGAGAAAAGGACAGCAGCTATGGACATGAAAGATATACTAGACAGAAGAGAACTGGAGAGCAGTATCACTCCTCATCTGGCCAGCCCGTTGTTTTTAAACGGGAATCTAACATTTAATGAAAGCCACAGAAATGTTGCTGTATTTGCTATGGATGCATTCTATGCTGTTATGTTTTCCAGGGGGAGCTATTTGAATGCAACACACCGCCGGGTCTCTGTTACATGGCTGGCGCTGGAGCTAATGCTGGAGCTGGGTGGTAGGCCGCGGCCGGGGCTGGGTCTAGCAGAGTGTAATCACGCTGATTATTGAGATTACAGACCATTTCCCCCTGAGTCATGCTCCTACTCTCAAGCCTGACTTTTACAGGAAGTCCTGGTTGCCACAGGCGATCTGTCTTCCTGCTTCACTACGCTCTCCTCTCGCCCCCCCTCCCCACCCCATTCCACTCAAGCACAATCGGTCCCCAAGGTAACTGTTTCCTTATCCCGTCGCTGCACGAGTCACGACTCCCACTGTACGCACTCCACACACACACACACTCCTCCATTCGCTTTACCTCTCTTTCACATAAAAACACACACACACAGAATCTACACACACACAGAATCTATGATACACCCAAATTCCTTCTTCAATCCCTCTTTTTTATCAAACACTTGTTGAGGGTCACACACACACACACAGCCATACACACAAACACACACACACAGAGCCCATGTGTTTATCAGATCGCCATTCCGTTTGATCCAGTCGCATACACAACAGAGAATGATAAACAGGCCTGTGATTTAAGCTTGATATCCCCCACACACACAGTTAAATTTAGCCCCGTGATTACTGTGAGATTACTGGCCCTGCACTCTTTAGGAACTAATATGGGAGCCACACACTGAGGAGGCACACAGACACTGTATATTGATGGAAGTATCCCATTAGTGGACCAAGAAAGTATTGTACTCTCTCTCTCTCTCTTTCTGTATATACTGTATATATATATATAGAGAGAGTGGAGTGGACAGAAGGGAGCTGGTAGGTTTTACTAACCTGCCGGCAGACAGGTCACAGGTCTTCTGCCTGTAGTGTCAGTCAGGAACCCAACCACGAAAGCCCTCAATGGAATTCCTTCAATAATCAATAACAATATTGACAAGTGAGTGTGCTTCTGCATTTTAGTGTACGTGTACATGTGTGTGTGAGCATGCTTACATGATAAACGGGAACCATCAGTAAGTCCTGGTGTGTACGTCATCACCGCACACACACACACACACACATGTCTGGCCAAGTCTGGACAGATGGAGCTGTGTGTCATGTCTGGCAGGTTTTCTTTCCACTGTGGAGGTGAACTCTATCACTGCAGCTACACTGCTACATCTGCACGTACACAAACATACACACTCATATGCAGACACACACACGCACACACACACACGCACACACATACACACAGATATGCAGACGCACACACACATATGCAGATGCACACATATATGCAGACACACACACACAGACTGCATAATATGCATATATTAATTATATCTGGATTGTTTATAATCTGCTCCTACTGGTTACACTCCATTTACATTTACATTTAGTCATTTAGCAGATGCTAGACTGTGCTCTTCTGAACTTGTATGTTTTCCCTTGTCAGAGGTTTTCCTTGTTCTGAGGGTCCAGGTAGGCTCAGGGCATCTGAGGGTCCAGGTAGGCTCAGGGCATCTGAGGGTCCAGGTAGGCTCAGGGCATCTGAGGGTCCAGGTAGGCTCAGGGCATCTGAGGGTCCAGGTAGGCTCAGGGCATCTGAGGGTCCAGGTAGGCTCAGGGCATCTGAGGGTCCAGGTAGGCTCAGGGCATCTGAGGGTCCAGGTAGGCTCAGGGCATCTGAGGGTCCAGGTAGGCTCAGGGCATCTGAGGGGAGGTGTTCAGCCCTTTGTGATGCTGTTTGTAAAAAGGGCTGTGATGGTAAAATAGGGTGTGTTGGAGCCGTGTCAGTGTGGCCCTTCACCCCTCAGAGCCAATGAGAGATGCTGAGAGAGGGGAGGATGGGTGGAGGAGGAGAGAAAGGGGGGAGGGGGAGAAGGCTGCCGCATGCCTGTCAATACAACAATCACACCGGGGGGGGGGGGCTGGGGGGGGTCTAGGGTATGCTTCACAGGGCATCACCATGACAACCCTGAGACCCTCAGATCAGGACTTCAAAGGTGGGATGGCATCCCGCTGAGAGATCAAGAGATGTGCCCCCCCCCCCCCCTCATCCCCCTTCTCCAGTCATTCACATCTCATTAGCTAAGGCGGGGGAGGGGGGCGTCCAGCTATTTAACACTTAGGTGTTATAAACAGTCGTTCACTTAGTCACAAATACTCTCTGGCATGGGTTTCTGTGTTTACAAAATACTTACACACATACTTATGGCTGCTAACCAGATATCTACACAATTAATAAATGCACACTCACACAATTGACTCAGAAAAGATCTTTACAGACTACTTAAAATACCACCAAATCCCACACAGTATAACTGCTAACCAGATATCCACACAACGAATGACCATGCACACACACACACACACACACACACACACACACACACAGCCATACAGAAAGGCAGGAGGAAGGGATCACTCATCACACAGACAAATGGATTCTCTGACCACTGAGAGCTCACGCCACAACGGCAGCCATTTTCCCCGACCACCAACTTCCTGTTTAGGCCAGGGTTCAGCCTATCAGTAGAGATAGCATTCACATGGTGCCAACAGCTCAACTTCCTGTCAGCTCCCAGCATCCCCTGTTGATTTACTGGGTCAACTTCCTCTTTCACACCTCCTCCAACTCAAACTGTTATTATTTTGTGGAAAATGTTTTCACTGTGTGGCTAAATTCCTTACTTTCTCTCACTTGCTCTCTTCCTCTCTCTCCCCCCTCTTTCTCGTAAGTCTTTTAGATCAGATAGGAGCATGACAGCGCATGTTTGCAGGAAGTCCAACGTTCCATTTCTTTCCTCCGCATCTTTTTCTCGTGTCCATCTGATGATGTCACAACTAATATATTGACCCAGAGGCTGGGAACCCAACCCTAGATGTGGAATGTTTGGGGTGTACCAACTCTTTAGCCTGACCCAGACACACACAGACACTCACACACACACGCACACTCTCAAATAAACTCCCACGCATGCACACACACACAGACTCCCATGCATGCAAACACACACTCACCTACACTAAAGCCTTTTCTTGCCAGAGGTGTTGAAATACTTGTAGGTCCTGAAATGCCAGTTCTTCTTTCATGCTCTTTACAGCAGTGACAAGAGCTGAGTAATGGATGTGTTGAAACATATTAACCATCTCCCTTTGTGAGCCGGTAAACATTTAGTCCAGCTAATGACCCCCGAGGATCAAAACAAACACTGAAACATAAAGATAGAGGGAGCAGAGAGGGAGGGAGATGGGGGGGAGGGCAACTAAAAAGCTCATTGACCTCCATGAGAGCTACCTAGGGTTCACAAGGGGGCAAGGGTAACACGTGTGTTTGTGTGTGCGTTTGTGTGTGTGTGTGTGTGTTTGTATGTGTGTACTGGTTTGAGAGAGAATATCTGTGTTAAAAGTCTCAGGGTTAGAAAGAGAGAGCGACAAGAGTTCTGTAATACCTGTTCCTGCACGTGCATGCGGGTGTGCATAATAATCATACACAAAACAACTTTGACTGCTTGGAAAGTACAACTCCACAGAGTCCTCATCCCAGGCTGTACCAGTGTCACAAAGGACAAGTCACTTATAGCCCTATCTCTCTTTCTTCTCACCGCCTCTCCCCCTCCTCTCTCGCCCTCCTCTCTTGCCCTCTCCTCCCTCCACACACTCTTATCTCCCAACAAAGGACATTTTTCATCAAACGAGCTCTCCGGAACTGTTATCAATAGAGAAAGCGTGGTTTTATCAGCCTTCTTATCAAAGCTAACAGCCAGCCTGGCCATCAGGGGGGGGTCACCGGTAGTTACACCATCAACAGAGAAACACTCATGTGGAACCAGTCAAGCACTCTTTACTTTCACAGTGGCTCAGGCCAGCAGCAGAGACGGAAAGAAATGATGACAAAAAAAGAAATGTCAGCGACGAGGAAACACACAGAATGCACACAAACACGTAAGAAAACTGCAGACACACACAGGAACACACACACAGACACACCAACACGCCAAACGCATGAACCACTTGCACATGCCAACCGAGAGGTGATCATTTCAGCATGTGTTCATTAGGGCAGAGTGTGTTTAAGAGGTGGTGGAAGCAGCGTGTGTGAGAGTGACCCCCAAGCTGCCCCCCCCGCCCCCTCCACCCCCCAGCCCCATCAAGCCAACAAGCAGACAGGCCAGGCTCTCTCTGATTCACGACCCCACAAACTCACCAAAGCCTCCATTCTGTAAAAACAGCAACAATAGGGCAGTAAACCTGTCTGCCCAATGTAGAATTTATGCACAACAGTTTAAACAGTCGGGTTAAATGTTTCTCCCAGGGTGAGCCAGAAGAAGTTTAAAGGGGACATATTTCACTGTGACACGCCATTCAGGCGACGGTGATGAAACTGACCATGGAGTCACGTTGACAGAAGGCTTACCGGACGGTCTGGAAACTGGATCAGATGGCTGGTGCCTTGATGCTAATCAATCACAGATATTGATTACCAGTTGATCGTCAGGACTTCTAATGATGTTCACCTTCAGGGCCATGGGCATTGATCCTTGGTCATTCCTGATCAATAACCAGTAATGTGATCCATGCAACAGGAACAGCTCACAATTACCTCACAATGAGACGCTGGTATGAGGACCTGAGAAGACTCACAGCAATCAATCCACTGAATAAATAAACAGAAATCAATACAGAAACCAATGCAAAACATTTATATATATATATGATTTACATTGATTGGTAACACTCAAATTATTATTATTTATGTTATTATCCACTTCACTTTTAACTTTATCTAACTGTTTATCTATCTCTTTAACTTCAATGTCAAACCAAGCTATACAGACATTTTAGAATCTTCAGTAACAGACATACATCCAGTTATCATACCTGGAAATCACCACTGAGATTCTATTGTAAGTCAGCCATCCTGAACTGGATATCAGTTTTCATGTAAGAGAAAGAGCCCTCATAGGTATACAGTAGATACCTGGCCATCGTTCACTGTGAAACGCCTCAGAACATTCCTCACCTGGAAATACAGCTGTTATGTTAGCTTGGGCTAATGCATCTGGCTAACCTCTTTGGAGTTAACATCAACATGCCCCTATGCCTGCCTGTCATGATGCTAGGCTACACTGGGCTACACTGACAGCAGCACTAAGTTTGAATGGCTCCAAAAATCATCAATCCATTGATGTCAGAGGTGGGCTGCGAAGCTATAAACTAAATGGGGTACTTAGCTGTTTACTTACATGTAGTCATTTAGCAGACGCTCTTATCCAGAGCGACTTACAGTAAGTACAGGGACATTCTCGCCGAGGCAAGTAGGGTGAAGTGCCTTTCCCAAGGACACAACGTCCTTTTTCAAAGGCCAGGAATCAAACCAACAACCTTCTGATTAATAGCCCAACTCCCTAACCGCTCAGCCATCGTACGTTCCAAAACTTGAACTTACGTACTTAAACTGTATCTACCCAAATGTCAAAAGTTTATATCATCCAAACAACTCTGCATTGAGAACGCTCCTACTTTTCATCTCCGTGGCAACTGCCAACACTAGCCCATTTCTCACGCGGCAGACAAGCATTTACCTGTGCAGGGAGGGAGACCACAGAGTACATCTGTGAGAACCAATATCATTTGGCAAATGCATTCAAGTGGATGAAAGCAATTCCATTCGAGTGGATATCAGGAAGCTTTACTCTTTCCAGCGTGATTCATCGTATGTAGGATGAGAAGGGAGGGAGGCCTGCAGGCACATCCAGCACATGGATCCATGTAAATAAAGTGAGACGAGACTGGACAAGACAAGAACCACATAGCATAGATTTCATGATGACACATTTGATCTCTTTCTCTGTCTCTCTCTCTGTTTCTCTCTCTCTCTCCCGTCTCGTAATTAGGCGTGTAGGTTTGAAATTGGCCGTGTAGACAGAACAGAGGCCAGTTTGGTTTCTCAGCCGACTTACTGTAACTCCCAAAATAGAAAAGTGATGGGAAAATGTTGTCCCAAAATAATACAGATGGGAAAACAAAATGTTTTGGGAGTTTACACGATATTCATCAACATATTCTTCCTACAGAGGAGAGACAGAATTGAGGAAGGCTGGGATATGTTTGTTTGAGATATGGGACTAGAACACTGTATTATGCTCAAATTCATGTTCAGATTCCTTTGAGATTTGTTGCAACTTGCAGTTGCTTTTTGTGTGGGCTATAAGTCATTTGGCAGCAATTTTAAATTACCTTTGGCATGAATCAAAATTTAGCAATCAAATTTAGAATTTGAAACTGGCAAAGTGGACATGTTGGAAGGGGTGAGGGAAGGGTTACTGGGTGAGGGGAGGGGGAGGGGGCTGCTGAAGAGGTTTCCGTGGTTTGAAAATCTAATGGAGGAAATTAGGAACACACACTGGCACTTGGTTTGTTTGGAAAGGAGATGGTTTTGCTAGCACTGGACATTCTTGGACAGGGTATAACTTGAACTGTGTGGGCCACCATACCTTCCGGGAACATGGGTCTTATGACAGATTACTCAGTGGAATCTGACAGTCCAGATGAATGAAGAAAGAGTCTCTAATGACTTTCCCAGACTGAGCCATAAAACTACACTACCCAAGAGGCCACACATGAAATTAAAGCCCTGTCTGCCCTGGATTGTGGGATGTGATTATTGTCATTGTTGGTCATCCTCTCCAGTTGGCAGATTCTGTTAAGGAGATGATGACATTTCAGGTACAAACATTTCCTGAGCTCAATGTTGTCACCTATTTATCAGGTGTACATGATGTTGAGCTCATTAATGCAGATGGTTAGCAAAGTCAAGAAAAAACATCCTCTATATCTTTGTGTCCATGCTCCATATATATATTTTCCACACATATGTGAAATCGAACAACAAGAACATGTGCAGATTAAGGGTTCATTCCTAAATAGTTTCAGGCTGATTGCATTTACAGCAGGCAGTGTGTGTGCGTGTGTGTGTGCGTGTGTGTGTGTGGGCGGGTGTTGGTGTTATCTTTTAGTCTTACCCACCCTCCCATCCACCAACAACCTTCCAGCCCTGACGCAATCAAACACTAGATGTGAGTGCAACTAAACCAAGTGTCTGTGTGGTACGGTGAGGAAATGATGGCAGGAAAAAGATGTATTTATTTATTTTAGCTCTCCCAGTTGCCTGTTGGTTTACCAGCACATTAAAAAACAACGACATCACTTCCTGTCATATTATTGCTGTGGAGATGTGAGCGTCATCATCTGGGCCACCGTCTCCTCGTCATCCCTGCGGATGGAGGACTGTTGTCATACACCACACCCTGAACTACACTTAGGAATCCTTTATACAAACTGGCCCAATTGCTTAACCATCCATGACCCCCTGCACCCCCCTTTTCTTACTCTATTGTTGTTAAAACAACAGACACAGATGCCAGTAGACTCTCACCTCTGACATCCCTCTGTGTGTGTGTGTGTGTGTGTGTGTATGTAAGTGTGTGTGTGTGAGAGTGTGTATGTGTGTGTGTGTGTGCATGGATCTAAGCCTGCATGTCACTGAACCACGACAAAGCCACAGCAACCTCTGTCTAAAGCTCCATGTTCAGGAATGTATGGTGGCCCACACAGGCTAAGCTTCTCTATCCATGGATGTACAACGCTAGGACAGGAAAGTGTGTCCTGAGTTTAAATAAATGTACAACATCTCCAAAACATGTTTTTTAAATCCAAGGCTTTTCCATGTACAAACCTGTCATCCTCACAGACTAACATAAAGTGCAGTCTGTACTTGAGGTTTGATTATGCGTGTAAAGTTGATGTGGTGTAGAAGCTAAACACTTCACAGATGCCCAACCTCTGGTAGCCTGAAGCCAGGACACACACCCTCTCCAGATCCGAATAGCACAGGGCCAGGAGTCAGTCTCTCTCCTATCCTCCCTGCCTTCTGCCCTCTCTCTCTCTCTGTCTGTATGCGGCAGATACACCACACGACTCCCCTCTTCCACTCCTCCCTCTCATTTGGGACATCTCTCATGATGTCCCTCTCTGTCTCTCTCTCTCTCTTCCTTACTCTGCTTTCATTCCTCTTTCTTCCTCTCCCCCTCTCTCTCTCTCTCTCTCTCTCTCTCTCTCTCCCTCTCTCAGTTCTCACTCCCCCTCTCCATGTCCTCTCTGCTCTCAGAGTGGAAGTTGTTTCTGCAGCAGGGTCAGGGGCGGTCCATGGTTCCGTCCAGCTGGACCAGTTGAGACCCACAGGGGAGAGTCCCGACTCGGGCCTGTCTCCATCCCCTGCCCCCCAGAGTCACATCCTGGTCCCAGGGACCTCCTTCCCTTCCCAAGACTCACAACCTCCCAGACAGCTCTCTCACACCCACTCACCACCACCAACCTATACCCTGAGGCCTTCCTGCCTCCTCCAGACCTCCCTGCCTCCCCCAGACCTCCCTTACTCCCCCAGACCTCCCTTACTCCCCCAGACCTCCCTGCCTCCCCCAGACCTCCCTTACTCCCCCAGACCTCCCTTACTCCCCCAGACCTCCCTGCCTCCCCCAGACCTCCCTTACTCCCCCAGACCTCCCTTACTCCCCCAGACCTCCCTGCCTCCCCCAGACCTCCCTTACTCCCCCAGACCTCCCTTACTCCCCCAGACCTCCCTGCCTCCCCCAGACCTCCCTTACTCCCCCAGACCTCCCTGCCTCCCCCAGACCTCCCTTACTCCCCCAGACCTCCCCGCCTCCCCCAGACCTCCCTGCCTCCCCCAGACCTCCCTTACTCCCCCAGACCTCCCTGCCTCCCCCAGACCTCCCTTACTCCCCCAGACCTCCCCGCCTCCCCCAGACCTCCCTTACTCCCCCAGACCTCCCTACTAGACTGGTTTCTTGTTCACTGAATACCAATATAAATACCAATATATCTCTTCCGTCGCATTAATTCAAAATCAAAAAGCTTTTCATGTATATTATTCAAATACTGTAGCCTATATTTACAGTACATGTATACATAGAGAACACACACACACACAAACATATATGCTTGACCCCTTTGGGGTAGAGAAGCAGCTGCTCTGCATTCTCGTTTCTCATAGGCACATTATTGTTCAACGAGAAAGATGTCATTGGGCGTTTGTTTGAAAGCTGTTCCCTTGAAGAAGCTCAATGTCAAGGTCTACCTCTGTGCCCTTGCCAATGCGAAAGCATAATTACAGATGAGATTTCCTACAAACCTGTCATTAGAAAAGGGAATGGGGATGACTCAAGGCTAGTCACCGCCTGTGGTTACGCAACAGACTCATCGCGCTTGAGTTTGTTTGCAGAGACTGTTGGGTAGGCAGAGAGCATGGTAGCCAATACAAAAGGCTGTAGATTTGACTGTTTTTTAAACAAGCGAATTCCTGCGTGTAAAAAAAGTATCAGAGTACGGTCAAATTCAGCTTCTAGAAAACAACGAACAGTTTGTTGATGTAACCCTCGATCTAAGTTAGTTGGACAGATGCGCGTCTAGTACTGTTGAGTACTCACCTAGTCCACTGGGGGGCGCAAGGCGTCTGACTCTTTGATCTTGGTATGCCGTTACCTCAATGCCCCTCAGACAATGGTAGGAGTTGGTCTAGTGTTTAAGGGTTGGGTAATGCATCAGTCGACTCTGTTACAAGCACAAGAGTACACTTTCGTGGGGGGAAATTACAACGCGTTTTTATTTGAATAATATAATGATTCATTATATAATTAAAGAAAACAAGACTACATTTAGGCTACTCGTTGATAATATGCCCACCATAAATGTATATATATATATATATATATATATTTAGTACGTATAGAGAAAACAAATCATAAAATGCATAAATGCAGTGGCACATGATTTTGTATTCGCTTGGGAGTCATTGGAGCCAGTCTCGAGCTCACATAGCCATCCTGCCTGCCCGTCTGCCGCGCGCCCCGCCGCACCAACCCCGACAGCCCCGCCCTGTGTGGGCGGAGTCTGGACTCCAACACAGAGATTTGAGTGTATAACACAGCACCGCCTGATACAAAGTGTGTCAGAGAACTGTCTGCGTTACACACGAGTAGATGTGCGCTCAAAATCTTGAGTCTACTACTGACTGCAAGAGTGAAAACATACCACGACTCAGGGCAAGGTGAGCCTCTTCCTATTTCAGAGGGGATAGGAAGCACTTCCTTTGTGTTCTCTCTCAGTGCTGTCTTTTTGTTGTAGGTCCTGTGTGTTTACTTAAACATGTAAGGATTGTCACTGATCTTGCAAGCGTTAAAGACGTTAAAGACTGCTAGGCTACTATAATGCGCTATTGTACTCTGAAGCTCCAACATCACTATCCTCTAAGATGGAAAGGTGACTGGGACCTAGTTGGGGTCACAGTCTTCACTCCCTTTTGGGATTTTTTGTGAATTAGGTGTCGGTTACTTAGAACTGTGTGAAGATGCTCGATTTGGTCTTAGATTTGACCGTCATCGGGTTAGGCTACTTAATTCAGGTGAAATTACATTTAATTGAAAGAATCTTGTGACTAAAGTATTTTTGTCCCTTCTGAAGGCTTTTCAAATGTGGGATACAATGCCGGCGACAATAAGTAAAAATTCCGACTTGGAGTTCGACTCCTTACAACCCTGCTTCTACCCGGACGAGGACGACTTCTACCACGGCGGTCCTGACGCCGCGCCACCGGGAGAGGACATCTGGAAGAAATTCGAGTTGCTGCCCACGCCGCCCCTTTCTCCCAGTCGAGCAGCGCTACCGGGAGAGTTGGCCAACGCGTCCGGGGATTCCGGTCTTGTGGGTTTTGGATTAGGCGACCCTCTGGACTGGGCTTCTGAGCTCCTTTTTCTGCCCGAGGACGATGTCTGGGGGACGTCAGACGGAGACCTGTTCGGCTCCGCTTTGGATAGTAACCCCAATTCCATCATCATCCATGACTGTATGTGGAGCGGATTCTCAGCCCGGGAGAAGCTCGAGCGCGTCGTTACCGAAAAGCTAGGCAAAGCCATCTCCTCCGCGACCGCTTGTGCCGGCGGAGTTAGCAAAAACGTAATCGTTAAGGCACCGGAGTTGAGCCGTGCCGAGTCGGAGTGTGTGGACCCTACCATAGTCTTTCCCTTCCCTGTCAACAAAAGAAACGGTAGCAGCAGCACAGGTCCAGCCGGGACCGTCCCGTCCTCCTCCCGCTGCAGCGCCGAGGAGACTCCGAGCGACTCTGGTGAGTGACTTATGGTGAAGATGCGTAAAAGCGCCTTTGTTGTTGAGCTCTCTATAACAGCTGATACACAACAGCCTGAAAAACGCACCGATTCGCTAGGGTGGGCTGGCTGCTGATGAAATGTAGCCTATAGTAACAACGTATACAAGACAACGTATAGCCTATAATAACATTAAATAAATGTGCTTATTATTAGTGATGTTATTATTAGCCAATAATTAGCTGGAGTTGAAGTAGTAGCTTGCTGATTGGAAGTAGAGTTCATAGGCCCCTATGACTAACCCTGAATCCGATTACCTCGTTACATTCCAGACACGCACACACACACACACACACACACACACACACACACACACACACACACACACACACACACACACACACACACACTATAGCCGTGAGTGGTGACACAGTGAACGAGTTTTATGTAATAGACCGGGGCTTCATCCGGCAGATGGCAGTAAACGTGGGACTGTGTGTACATTACGAACTAAGACCCAGTTGGCATCGCAGCCTTACCCTACTAAAAGACACTAGTAGCCCAGTTCCACACACCGGTCTCGCTGTCCGTGTTGTGATGTGTATCCTCCTCGCCACCGTGCAGGCAGCAACGCCAGGCTAGAGCGTGCTAAGTAGAAGTGATTACATTATAAAGTGCCTGTTTCACGGCTTGGTGCAAGTTATGATCACGCACGGATTAGAGAAATATGTTGAGCGCCGTGGGTGTTACAATGCTGCTGACATATTTCACTAATCCTGTCCTTTGTTGCGGGGTCTGAGCATAACATAGCCTAACATTGTGTAGGCAAGTGGTGCTATAACAAAGGACTACATGGAAATATAAGGACTCTGTATCTTTGTATAGGGAGCTTGCCACAAATTAGAACAATTGGAATCCGTTTAACTGTTCAACTTCCGTTCGTTTTAAGCATGCATCGTCCGTGAAACAAAACTCACGTGAGTCAGAACACCAACGGTCTTTGTTGTGGGCCGGCTGCTAAACGGTAGTAGAAAGACCTCCAACTTGGCAGAGAAAACTAGACTAGGCTTGCCAAACCGCCCCCTGACTGGACCGCGGCCTAAAGAAAGAAGCTAGAGGAGGGCCCTGTTTCTTTTAAGGGGTGACAGCTTTGAACAAGCGCTCCCTCTCGACAGCTGTCTTCCTGGCGCCGCTCCAGCGCCTCGGCTTAAAGGGTGATCCGATCGCCTGCCGCCCCGCCAGCCTGCGGATAATACGGTTGCAGGGCTCTTCCGCCGCTTGCAGCGTTAAGTCGCGTCTCTCTCTATCTCTCTGTTTCTCTCTCTCTTTCTAACTCTTTGTGTGTCTTTTAACTGCGCGCTCTTCATTTCTCCATCAAAGAGGCGCCGCAGACTTAAAAAAATAGAAAACGGTAGAAGGTTTTAGAATACACATTACCCTAGTGTTCCAAATTCTACCCACACCCCTCCTCTTTTTTGGCACTATATTGAAGATAATGGGATTACCACAGAATCAACAGTTCAGACGGAAAACACTGATAAGATAGGCTATGACTGCGAGTTTATGCCTTTAACAATATAATCACATTATTCATTACAACTAAAGGACATGGGTTTCTCTCTCGCTACTCATTCTGCTGCATCAGGAAACAAAGAAGGCAACTTCTCGGCCAAGTCTGCTCTACTGATCCCCATTTTCTTGACAGCCTACCAGCTAGACTGTGTACCCACCCAGCCTTCTGCTCAGGGCTGTGGGGGCTCACATACCAAACAGCCCCCTCTCAGACTCACATGTGGTGAGACGGGCCACGCCCCCTAACACCCAGCTGAGCCCTCTGCCGTCGTGCTGTTTTGATAGCTGTGCCAGCCAGAGTGTGTGTGTGTGTGTAGGTGTGAGTGTGTGCGTGTGTGTGTATGTGAAGCGTCTGATGTGGGTTCGAGTAAACTGTAAAATGCCACACTGTACTGCATGGGGCTTAGTTGATAATGATAGCCATTATCGCAAAGGCATTTTAACTGGGCCTCTCACACACACACACACACACACACACATTCTCCCCCCTGTCTTCCCCTTCTTTCTCACACTCAGGACTTAGCTTCCACCTCCTCTCATCTTCAAAGAGAACGATTTATGATAAGTTTGGGCTGTAATATAGGTTTTACGATGAGAGCATTGAGCTGTAGATGAGTGTTGAGTGGAAGCTGAATGAATTTAGAAGTTCAGTGAGATATGGAGAAATGACCAGACCAGCTCAGATAGACAGCTTGCCAGACACTGAAGTCTCCCTCTAAAGGTTAAAGAGAAAGATAGTGAGAAGGAGAGAGAGAGAAGGAGAGAGAGAGGGAAAGAGCACAGTTAAACAGGGCCTCAGTGTGAATTAGTGCATAACTGACTGACACTGAGCATTACTCTTTGTGCAAACAAGTCTCGCTGAGCAATACTCCTGCACTCACTCTCCCATACACACACAGACAGGTACACACACACACACACACACCTGTCATCTGTTAGCACCACAGATTAAGTCGAAATAGCTGGTGTCTTAGTCATTCATCGTCACTCACGCTGTGTTTCTCTTTCTCAGAGGAGGAAGGAGACGATGACGAGGACGAAGATGACGACGAGGATGACGAGGACGACGAGGACGACGAGGACGAGGAGGAGATTGACGTGGTCACCGTGGAGAAAAGACGCAACGGTATGTCACCCATGGCGACCGGCACCGTCACCATCTCGGTGCGGCCCAAGGTGGGAGGTTCCTCGGGGTCCGGTGCTGTGAGCCGATTGGCTAGCCGGGCGCCCCAGGAGCTGATCCTGAAGAGGAGCTCAGTCCACCAGCAGCAGCACAACTATGCTGCCCCCTCCCCCTACGCCTCCGACGACGACCCCGCCCCGCCCTCCAAGAAACACCGTGGCGACGGCCCGCGACCCTCCGCCAGAACCATCTCCTCTTCCTCCTCATCCTCCTCCTCATCCTCACTCTCCACGGGCGCCTGCGGCTCAGTCTCCGCGACGACGTCCTCGTCTTCGCGCTCCAAGCGCAGCGCCTGCGGGGACAGCAGCCCGCGGGGGGGCGGCGGCTCCGACTCGGAGGACAGCGAGCGGCGACGCAACCACAACATCCTGGAGCGCCAGCGACGCAACGACCTGCGCTCCAGCTTCCTCACGCTGCGCGACCACGTGCCCGAGCTGGCCCACAACGACAAGGCGGCCAAGGTGCTGATCCTGAAGAAGGCGGCCGAGTACCTGGTCTCCCTGGAGGCCGAGGGCGAGCGCCTGCAGCAGGAGAGAGACAAGCTGGCAGCCCGGAGACACCAGCTGATGAGGCGGCTCGATCAGGCCAGGACTCGCTAACCTGGGGCATCTTATACACACACACGCACCCCCATGAGCCCTCTTCGCATTCTCTGTAGATGCACACGCAGTCCTGTCCAGTATATACACGCTCGGATCCACACGTACATGCACACACACCACACACACACACACACACGCACACACACACCACACACGCGCATATATATGGTTGAGTCTCAGAGACCGAGGGGGTTGTTGACACTCGGACTTTCACTGCCGCCACTTTTTTTGCACATTTGTTGACGTTGAGAATGTTGAGGGTTTACTTTATCAATCCAGTCACGCCGAGGACAAGAGCACCAGGTGGAGTGGGAGGGAGGAGGGGACTCCAGTCATCCTTCTCTCTCATTGTTGTTTTTATACCTTGTATTTTTTTGTACTCACTGTGACGCTAGCCCCAAACCAGGTGACCCCCAACAAGTAGGGGGCTGTGGGTCAAAGCTCACATAGAGACTCAGCACGCTTTGCCTTCACCACTGTAAACTGAAGACACACATCCACCTCTGACCTCCAGGTTCCAAATACGATGTCACAACGACTTGTAGACTCCCTTCGCCTCCCCTTCCTCTCTTCTCCCCACTTTTCTTTCCTCCTCTTCGATCCCCTCTCCTCACTCCTCCTCCGCTCCTCCAGCTCTCCTCTATCTTGTTCTCACTGGTGCTGAAACAGTCAGTGGATGAATAACTGTGCACCTTGCTAGCCGACACTTTTGTAAATAACGATACTGTACAGATACAAATACTCAATCTGCCTTGTTTTGTAGAGTTTTTTTGGTCTGGTTTTTATACGTCAAGAAGCTGCCAATAATTAGACTGGAACTTTCTATACATTTGAACGTACTGTAAGGCCACCTTTTCAGAGGGTCACCAAACTTTGTATATAACAATATATTGTTTTGTTGTTGTTGTTATTGTTGTTTATTTTCCTTATTTCTCTTCTTTGTATTGAACCATATTACTAATCCACCCCTTAATGCTTTAGTGTGACCCTGATACATACTAAAATGTACACCTATATTTTCGTATGAAAATGAGTTCTCACTAGATATCACGTCACCTTGACATTTTCCTTTCTCAATATGAAATAATTATTTTGTACAGAAATGTGTTTTTATCACCCCGTACCCCTGCCTCACTCTTTTCTTTCTTTCCGGCTTTATTTCTTTCTTGTTTATATACTTGTAACTATCGGGTGCAGAGAACTGGGTAAACTGATATAAGATTGTTGTTTTTTTCATTCTTAAACTGTACATCTAGTGCTTCAACTCATAGCACTTTGAAATACCTCATTTTGAAAAATAAATAGACCTTGAAAAATATCTCTCTGTGTGGTTCTGACTCATTCAACTTCAACAGTAATAAACACTCCTTCACTCTCTTTCTCTGTTTGTCTCTCCTGTGTTTCCCCGCTCTCTTTCTGTGATTTGTGTTTCTCTTTTCCTTTACTCCATGTCTTTCTCTGTTATTTTCTCATCCTGATATACTCTTCTTCACAAAGGAATAAAAGAGTGTCCTGCAGCGAACCCCCCCATCCCTCCCACACCCTCCCACACACACCTACGCACACACACTTCAAGTGGACAGGAACACACACCCACACACACTCACTGCTCTTCCTGCATTGTTCCCTCGTTGCTATGGAAACTGGAGCAGCTGCTGACTGGCCGACTCAGAGCATTGAATGCGTTTTCTTCTATTTTTTGTCCGGCGGGAGTGCGTGTGTCTGTGTGTGTGTGTGTGAGTCCGCCTCAATGCCCAGGCATGGCTGGTTACTGTTTACCAACATCAGCCACATGGCTCACCTCCCCCCTCCCTTTCTATCCTCTCCTCCTGCTCTGTCTCCCTCTTCTTTTCTCTGTTCTCTCCTACCCCACCTCTCGCCTCTTCCCTTTCTCTCCTCTCCCATCCCTCTCTGCTTACCCCCCCCCCTCCTTTTCTCTCTCTCTCCCCCGGATTCTCCCCTGTTTGCTCCCCTAACAAGGCCCCTGAAGAGGAGTATGGTTACAAGAGTAAGGGTTAGGTAAAAAATCTGTATGTGTGGTTGAGTGTGTGGTTGAGGAGTTAGGGTTATGTGGGAGACCAGTGTCGTAGATTCTCAGAAAGTGCAACAAAAATATATTCCCAGGGAAGGGAGGGTCATCAAAGCATGGTGGACTGACAGAGTGTGTGGGTGTCTTCTCTGCCTAAACGTTTGTCTGTGTGGTCTGTTTCTTGTCTTTCCTATGTGGGTCATGTTGTGTTGGCCAGCATAGAATGGACAGTACATTCTTATAGTGTGCGTTTGTGTGGTGTGTGTCTTGTGGTCTACAGTATTTGCACATAGTTTTGGCATTGGAGTCTGTATTTTGGTTTCATGTGTGCATGTTATTTTGGTGTGTGTGTGTTGTTGTGAGATTTGTTCTGTAGTTGTGTGTGTATTGTTGTGGTGCGGGGGTGGGTGGGGGGGGGCAGAGACTTTGTAGTGACTTCAGCCATCTTGAGACTGAGCTTCTTAGAGGGGGGCGTTCTGTCTGTTGGATTACATAACAGGGGTCCGGTGTGTGTGTGTTTGTGTGTGTGTGTGTGTGTGTGTGTGTGACTCCTCAAGGGAGTAGTCCACACCATCTGCCTAATGCTTTATCCTGCTTGGTTAAAGCCGCAAAACAATGTGATAGACAATACCAGCATATACTGTAACACACAGGAGAAACACAAAGACTTTCAACTGGACCGGAGGACTGGAGTACTGTCTGGAGTCTTTAGAACGAGCACACAAAGACTGTTTATCAACCAACATCTGAAACACCAGGCAACTATGAGAGGCCGTATAGGCCTCTCATAGTTGATACAACATTTCTGACAATGTGGCGCAGGATTTGGAGTATGCAAAATGTTATTAATGAATCCATCTTGTCATGTCACTCAGTCTCGTCTTGATAGGGAAGGTGGGCGTTAGCTACATCTACCCCAAATCCTTCTTCATGTGTAAGCCAATCAGGAACTGAGAATTCAGTACTACTTCCTTTTCAATCAAACTGCCTTCCGTTTCAATCAAACTCTCTCACATAGACAAGTATTCTCTCTCATATAGACAAGTATTCTCTCTCACATAGACAAGTATTCTCTCTCATATAGACAAGTATTCTCTTTCACAAAGACAAGTATTCTCTCTCACATAGACAAGTATTCTCTCTTACACATCCTGTTATTCTCGTACATATACTAACATTCTGTTTCACACATACTATTTGTCTCTTACATATATTGTCATACTTTAGTAAGATGGTGCATATATAAGAGGGTATTTTTGTGTGTGTAAGAGAGTATGCCAGTTTAAGTGCAAGAGTATAATGGTGTATATGTGAGAGTATAATGGTGTATATGTGAGACCAAGTAGTTTATGTGCAAGAGTATAATGGTATATATGTGAGAGTATAATGGTATATATGTGAGAGTATAATGGTATATATGTGAGAGTATAATGGTATATATGTGAGAGTATAATGGTATATATGTGAGGTCATGGCGTGTATGTGAGACCAAGTATAGTATCTCATACTATACGGCCTCTCATACATAGGCAACACTTCTCAGACACCTGTCAGCAGGACATAATGACACAAGCTCCCAGATACACACCCACCCACCACACACACAACCACACTTTCTGGAGTGCCAGTCAGCTGTACACACAAACACCCCTGCCCTCTCCCCCCTCTGCAAACACACAGACACTGTCCACTCACACACATGCTACTGTAAGCCTGTCTGTGTGAAATGAGGCTAATTGTTTTAGTGGAGAGCTGTCTCTGGAGCCAGCCTTGCCTGTGCAGGGCAGACATATGGCCAGGCTCAGACCTCATTACCACACATTAGAACACTAGCCTAGCACACTCACACTAAAGGACTTACACCCACCACAGACCCAACAACCAGTGTCAAAGTCAATGTGTGTGTGTGTGTGTGAAAATAAATCGGTGTGTGGATGTTTATGTGTGTGAGGGAGAGAGAGATAGAGCCACAGAGAGAAAGACACAAGAGAGAAAGACTGTGTGTCGAAAAAAGGAGAGTGAGAGAGAAAAGACAATGAGAGGAGAGAGAGAGAAACAGAGAAGAAACAGAGAAAAAGAGGGTGTGTGCGTTTCCGTCATTACAAGCTCCACCATGACAACACTATTGTCCTGTTGAACACCAAATCAGTATTCAGTGAGTTAACCTCTCCATATGGTCACAACAATAGCACAGGGAACTGGTGGGGGTGAGCATGTGTGTGTATGTTTGTATGTAGCTACATGTGTGTGTGCGTATGTGTTTGTATGTTTGTATGTGGCTATATGTTTGTGTGTCTTTTTGTGTATGTTTTACATGTATCTGTGTATGTGCATGACATTTGTGAAGTCTAATTTGCATCTAATGTGTATGTAAGTCTGTGTGTATATATCTATGCATCTTCACTGTTCATTATTTGTTGTTGTTGTGTTAATCCAGGAGCCATTGGCCATCCTCTGCCCAGACAAAGCCGTGCCCAGCCAGCCCTCACAGGTCTGTGTGTGTTTGTGTGTCTGTGTTTGTGTGTGTGCCCAGGCGCTGCCATTAATGCCAGGGGGGCCCGCCATCTGTCGTGGGTCCGGAGTCTGCGCAGCCGCAGGTGCTGGAGGGGGGGACAGGGGTGGATGGTGTGTGTGTGTGTGAAGGGTGGTGTAGGGTAATGTACACACACAAAGACACATGAAGCTACTGTAATTACTGAGTTTACAGAGGAGACAGAGAAACGGAGGCGAGAAAGAGATGGAGAGAAAGGGAGGGAGAGAGGAGGGGGGAGGTGGTGGGAGAGGGAGAGAGGCCTGTGTGTTAGATCAAAGTTTACCAAAGTCCAAAGACGATTACCATACAGATGGTACTGTAGAACGGCCCCCAAATACCCCTCTCTCTCTCTCTCTCTCTCTCTCTCTCTCTCTCTCTCTCTCTCTCTCTCTCTCTCTCTCTCTCTCTCCATCTCTCTTTCTCTCCTCTCTCTCTCTCTCTCTCTCTCTCTCTCATTCTCTCTCTCACACACACACTCTTTCTCCTGCACATGCAGTCACACACACACACACAGAGAGAGGTAATGAGGTTTCATTGAAAAAATTCTTGAATAGCCATTCAAGAGCATGTTTTCAGAATATAGGCCTTGCTGAGAGAGAGAGAGAGAGAGAGAGAGAGAGAGACCCACCCTTTTGAAATAGAGAGAAAGCAAGAGATAAAGACAGACATATATTCTGTGTATTTTTGAATAGACCCTATGCAAATATACTGTATCTATACAGTATATATACTGTACATGTAAAAATATATGGGGAATTCTAAACTTCAAAGTGAAGTGACATTTGTATCTGTATGTGTGGGATGGGTTGGTGGGGTGTGCGTTTGTGTGTGGGGGGTGGGGGGGGGGCTCTCTTTAAAATGTCCCATCGTTTTTCTTAACATGACACAGGACACAATAAAGTGCAGAAATCCAAAAAGTTTTTCTGCTGTTCTGTCCGCTGTCAGCCAGACAAGTATCAACCAGCACAGTACATCCCAACTGAAAAGAAACCCTTTGTTTGCTTTGTCATCCATCCACTCATCCACCCATTCAAATATGTGCTCTGGTACGTAACTTGTACATATTGGTTTTGGTTGTGCCATTGTTGTGAGCCCGTTGTGAGCCCGTTGATCGCGTGAGCCCTGTCCTCTTATGTAAGCTGGACAGCTCTTTGATGCTATTGTTGAGCGGTGAGGCTAACGGCTGCTAGCCTGCTGTGTTAAGTGTCTCTGCTCAGCATGTCTCTCTCTCCTTCTCTGGGCCTCTGCGGGTTATGACGTGTCCTCGCCCCTGTCTGCTGACGCCACACACCTTCAGCTCTGTAAGGTTAGAACTGGGTTTGCACCAGTGTCTTCTGTCCCGTAGGTAGTCAACTTCCTGCCAACCTCAGTTTTAACTACCCTGATTAACCCTTTCAGCCAGTTAATTGTTCGAATCAGGATTTAGAGATTGTGGTGGAGAGACAACATTCTGGAAGGTTGTGTTTCAAAAACTCCTTATCTACTGCAACTTTTTAAAATTAATAATCAACAAATTACTTACTTATATATGACTGAAACGATGGTACATGGCTTACTTCCTGTATTTTTGTCATTCCTTATCTCCCACACCTTGTTTTAATAATGAGCTGGTTGATAAGATGAATCAGGTTAGTCCCGGCTGGGGTTGGAGTGGAAACCTAGGAAGGGTAGTGTGTATCTCTGCAGGAGCAGGCTTGGAGAGAGACACTGTATTGTGGGGGGCTTCATTTTCAGCCAAACAACCAAAACTATTCCCCTAGGTTTAAAGGAAGAGGGGAAACTGAACAATGTATTAACATTGAAAAAATAATGCCAATACCAATGTAATTACAGTTATTTGACTGTATGGGTTAAATCAGAGCATGAATGGTCAAAGGAAGGTTAAACGGAACAGATATTTAAAACATGTCAAACAAATAAAATCAACAATGCTGTCAGAACACTGCTTCATAATTCCCTTTATACACAAGAACAACCAATCAGACCACATCTTGACCCTTACTTATCAACATATGACTAGCAATGCGACAATAAGTTACACTATGACGTGATAACCATCAAGTAGAGACTCCGTCCAGCAAGTCCAGATTTGCGCATAAGAGAGGCGGGGGCAGGGTGACGCCCAGCCTCACAGTGCCCAGTCCTGAGATGATGCTGGTAATGGGGTGTGTGATAGGATGCAAGGGATGCTCCCGGGCCACTATAGAAGTTTATCTTTGACATTGTGATTCATGGTGTGACTGTATCTTAACAGTGTGATAAATGTTCTGTCCCGTGGTCAGTGTGGAGAGAGTCCATAGAGGTTTGGACCCTTCGTTTCCAACCCATGACAGGTCCCTTTAATGTGGTGACCATATGTACCCCAGACACACAGCTATAAGTCACACTGCCAGGGCAGGGAAAGTATGTATGTGTATGGGTATGAACCCTACTCTGAGAAAGCTTTGTGTGTATGTGCACATGTGTGTGTGTGTGGGGGGGGGGGATGCATGTGTGTGTATACTTATCCCATTGTGTGAATGTTTATTTTGAGTAATCACTTGGATGCTTCTGTGTTTGTACATATGTAGTGGGACTGATTCATGACCAAACCTCCAGAGGCAGGAGATAACTAATGGTTCCTCTGCTCTAATAAACACAGTCTGCCAGTGAAGCACATGAGACTAAACCAAACCTTGACCACTGCCTCTGACATGAACCAGCATGGGAACTGAAACTAACAGACCTGAAAAAACTGTCCTCGTTTTTAAAAACCAACCTACAGAACTACAACACAGACCTCTCTCTACACACACACAACCACACACACACACACACACACACACACTCCATTGTAAGTGGGCCTCTGATTGAGACTAATTGCTATCTGGTTGGGAGGAACACCTCAGGCCAGAGGTAAGCTTTAGAGAGTCTGCTAGTTTATATTACCAGCGAGTAGCAGGTCCAAAAGTTTATGTTTGGATGAGGCCCATATTCTGCTAATGTATTTATCAAACCTGGTATATTTGACCCCCCCCCCCCCCCACACACACACACACACACACACACTCACACTCAGTAATCTCCACAAGATAATCACCTCACCCACTACGAGTTTGAAAAAGGAGTTGGGGAAGGGAAATGGTTCCTTCTCTCTTTCTCATCTTTCTGATCACTCTTTGTCTCTCTTTTCCTCTCACCTGCGCTCTTGCTTTCAAGCCACTCTCTCTCATCCCTCTCACTCTTCTCTGGTGCTTTAGCTGTGAAATAGCAGTTATTGTGTGTCGAGGGTTGCGGATGGTCGCGGATGGTTGTGTGGATGGGAGGTTGTGGAGACCTCCCCCAGGGTCAGAGGACCCTGACCCTAGCCTCCAGTATGGGCTGGGGCATGGGTGACGTACTAGGGAGGAGGCAGGGGGCTCGATTGGTTGAACTGGCTCTTTAAGTTGGGAATGGACATGGTACCCGGAACTGACTGGTCATTTCAAAAGACAATGAAATTCAGTTCTACTTCTCTCGTCTCTGGTCATTCATCCGTCCTTTACCCTTTCCCTCTCATTTCCTCTCCTCTCCTCTCCTCTCCTCTCCTCTCCTCTCCTCTCCTCTCCTCTCCTCCCTCTCCTCTCCTCTCCTCTCCTCTCCTCTCCTCTCCCCTCCCCTCCCCTCCCCTCCCCTCCCCTCCCCTCCCCTCCCCTCCCCTCCCCTCCTCTCCCCTCCTCTCCTCTCCTCTCCTCTCCTCTCTCCTCCTCTCCTCTCCTCTCCTCTCCTCTTCTCTTCTCTCCTCTTTCCTCCTCTCCTCTCCCTCCCCTCCCCTCCCCTCCCCCTCCCCTCCCCTCCCCTCCCCCTCCCTCCCCCTCCCCTCCCCTCCCCTCCCCTCCCCTCCCCCTCCCCTCCCCTCCCCTCCCCTCCCCTCCCCTCCCCTGCTCTCTGTTAGTTTCAGCAACTCCTTTTTCTCCTTCATTCATGGATTGAGTCAGATGGCTTGGGAATGCAGAGGTGACTGTGTACACTACAAATCCCCTGGGACCTGTCTTGCCCTGCGGCAATGTGGGTCAGAAGGCGCGGCATATCTCTCCAACGTGCTCTGAACATGGCGTTGGAAAAGATCAATGAACAAGAATGCATGTGTCTGTGTGTGTGTGTGTACAGTGTGTGTGTGTGTGTGTGTGGAGAGGGCATTGCACAGCAGGTTACAAAAACATTTTGGTTTTTGACCTCTCCCTCAACCGTTATCTGTCGTTGAAGGGGTAAGGCTGGGGGGGGGGGGGGGTCTGGGGTGGGGGGGGGGGGGGGGGGTGGAGGCTGGGGTGGGGGGGGGGGTCTCAGTGTTGACACATGTGGGACAGAGATCAGCTGAAATCGGGTTAATGAATCGGAGAGATGGAGAGCGGGAAGAAACGGCAGGATACTCGTCTTTCAATATCCCCCCCCATCATTATCACTTCCAATGGAACTGGGATGGCGGGACAGAGGGAGGGAGGAGAGCTGGAGAGTTGGAGGGACAAGGGGATAGCGGGTGGCCTGACATAGCTGTACCCTTCAATAGACGTTCCAACAGTAGATTACTGATGTATGTAATTGAATGGGACTGTCGTTATGAGTTATTCATGTGTTTGATGTGGCAGATGGATCAGCATACATGTGGTACAGTGTATGGTGTCTGGAGATGGCTGCCTATGTGCTCTTCTGGTGCTGTGTGTATGATGGTGTGTAAGGCTGTGCTTCTGTGTTAAATGTGTATGTCAGTTTGTGACTATGTGTGTGTGTGCACATGTGTACGTACTGAATGTGTGTAAACATGCATGTGCATGTGTGTGCATGTGTGCCCTTTGTTTATGTGTGTTTGTGTGTCCAGATGCATGTGGATATCTGTGTGTGTGTGACTGAGGGCAAAACCCAGTCCATTCTAGACATGTCTACCAGCTTGTCAGATCATTGTGATGGATCACTTGCATTCTGACAGAACCTCCATCCTCGAAATCTAATCACCAACTCAGCTCCATGCAAATCAGCCCGCTCCCATCAACACCCCTCCCTATGCAGCATGGTAATATCACAATATACACACACTCTTCAACCCAACACACCAACACTACAAACACTACAAACACTCTCCACCCAAACACACCATGCACACCATGAACTTCTCTGGTCCTGGGAGTCTTCACCGACAGAAAGGAGAGGCCCCAGACAATACAAGGGTCATCAATTAATAATGGAAATTAGACGATTGACTAACCTGGGTCCTGGCCCCTCCCCACACCCATAATCCCTTACTCTCAGAAGATAAATAAATTATCATATTTAATCAGGCATTTCTGCTTCTCTTGTGGTTTTGACAGCTGTTGAGTCAGACTATGCCATTGTCTGAGTCATCGCTGGTTAATCCAATCACAGGAGCCCAGCCGGAGGATTGGGCTGGCGTTTCGGACATCCATCAGCAAGCTTCTCTAGATTGAACACAAGGTTAATTACTGGAAATCTACATTGCGGGAGAGAGAGGTTAGGGGTGGTGGTAATTATTTTGGTCTTGTGGAGGGTAGTGATATTCATAGGTGAAAGCCTTATTTAAATGAAAGTGGATGGATGTTGGGTTAGGCTTTGATCCATAGACAGCTATGCCATGCAATGCTAGCTCAGCTGTAGCGTTGAGCTCTGTGATTGGTGGACTGGGTGTGATTTGATTAGATTTGGGCAGACCTTTCAGATGCGATCCACTGGCACACTGCTCACTGTCTAGACCAGCCAGCACACTCTGCATTCACTGGACACACGCATGCACACATCACACAAAAGCACATTTCCCAACACACACACAAACCCTCTCCATATAACCTTGGCAGTCTCCAACACCCTCCAACGACATGGATTCAAACATGTTGGAAATGCTGTGGTTTTCATAGAGAAAGTTGTTTTAGGCATTCAAAATGGCCTCTTGTTACACAAAAACATGCAGCTCAGAACTAGCCAGTGTGACTGACTGGTTTGTGTGTGTGTGTGACTGTTCAGTGCTGTGTTTGGTATCTTTCATCATGTTGACAGGTGAGGATAGTACTGGGTAGGGCAGAACATGGCAGTGAAACACCACTGCAGAACCAACTGGAGGTCATCTTGACAGAAACGCTACAGGAGTCCAATGCCAACAAGGTGAAATCTCTCTACCATACACACGCTCTCCAAACAAGCCCAGCTTGGGAATTCATGGCAAGACAGGATTAATTTATTATTCAGTGTTTCTCAATGGGCTGGTACACACAAGCACATACATGCACACGGGCAGCCTTTTTCACCCACCCAATCACACACCCAACACACACACTCACCGACTGAGTGAATGTTGGGCCTGGGTTAGGTTCATCCATCACTGATAATGATTGAGGACAGCTGTGTGTTCTGTCCCACCCTCTGTATTCTAGCTGGGACTTGGAGGGGGGGGGGGGTGGAGTTACTGGAGTGGATGGTGAAGGGGGGGTGTATTTACTCTGCTTTACCCCTTAATCACCCCCCACCCCACCCCCACTCCCGTCCCAGAGCTCAAACCAGATGGTGAGGCCGGCAGCTAGCTAGGCTAACGCTCACTCCGGAGTGTAGGAGTCAGTGATGCACGCTGGTGAAGTCACACACACACACACGCACACAGAGCAGCCATGCACACGCACACAGGTTTATTCACTGTTGTTGTCTCGCAGACACACATTTATATGCATTTTGTATGTACGCCACACTGGCGTGCAGAGACGCTCGCACGCATGATCCCCCTGGCACACATCACACGCACCACACACACACATACACACACACACACACAGAGGGAAACTAACAGAAGGTCTGTTTAGACAGGAGTAATGAAGTGATCACAGCTGATCTGATTGGTTTCCACATGATGACACCAGACTCTGGAATTGCCTAGAGTGTTCCCTGCTCATTTAGTCATCTCTCTGCTCATCCAATGATCTCTCTGTTCCTCCATCCATCTCTCTAATCATCCATCCATCTCTATACTCATCCATTCTTCCTTTGCTCACTCATTCATCTCCCTGCTAACTTATCTCTCTGCTCTTGAATTCATTCATCTGTTCATCTGTCAACCTCTACTCGTCCCTTCATCTTTTGGATCCTCCATTCATCTATCCGTTTTTCCATCCATCTTTCTGCGATTTTATTCATCTGTCTGTTCATCCATTCATACTCTTCTGTTAGGCACATATCCTTAATAAAGATCCTGCATCATGATCCTGCACTATGATTGGCCCTCATTGAGATGGCTGTCATGACACATCAAAACACATCCCAAACGAGCAGTGAGTCAACTGGTTTCACATGTCTGGATTTAGCTGACGTGATGTTGTTCATATTGAAATGTGATCTTGGTACCTTGGCTCATATTTGATCTATTCGTCAATGCCTTGTTGTGACCAACAGCATGGCAAGAGTCATGGATGTGTTGAACAATAAAAACCAGCATCTGGCGTCCGTGTCCCCTCTCTCCTGTAACTCAGACCTACTGTACAGTCCTGTTAAATCTGGTCCTACTGCTCAGGTTCACACTATTCAATCAGCAGGTGACGAGGAGGTGTGCTGGAACTCGATATCCACAAAGCACAGAGAAGCACACTCCCCTCCATAAAGGGACACCTGTCCGTAAACCAGAACCCTCCCTCGTAGCGGCATGTTAAAGAGAGTTGAAAAAGCCCGGCCAACTAAGCACTCTACCCATCCCATCATCATTTAAGACTTAGAACTTCAAAGGGCCGGGCAGGTACAATGGTGGCAAGGAGCTGCCCCATCAAAAGAAACAGCCCTCGGTTTGGTGCAGAAGAATAGCTCGTAAATCATAATGAGGGAGGGCAGAAAATGGGGCGCTGGAGATGGAGACGGTGTTCACCTGTTCCTCTGGTAACACAATCACTTAACGATCTCCCGGGGCGCATTGTGAGGCCGCGGAGCACGCCTGCAGCTCCCTCTGTGGCTTTGTACCCCTCTGAACTGGGAGGGGATCATCTTCTCTCTGTTAGGACCACTCCGACCCGCTTTCTGTTCTGCTCGCGCGCACCCCCCGCGCACACCCGCACACATGCGCGCCGCGCGCACACACACACACACCCCCACGCGCACAAAGTAGAGATTAAGATCCATCTCAGTCATCGGGTGTAGGGTGTCAGCCTTTGATTTCGAGAGCTGTGGCTTGGAGCCTCCTGAGCAGTCCAGGAGAGTTGAGGACCTGTGTACCTGTCCCAGGTGAGACTGGAGGGGAGGGGGGGTAGAGGACCAGCAGTGTGTACCTGTCCCAGGTGAGACTGGAGGGGAGGGGGGTAGAGGACCAGCAGTGTGTACCTGTCCCAGGTGAGACTGGAGGGGAGGGGGGTAGAGGACCAGCAGTGTGTACCTGTCCCAGGTGAGACTGGAGGGGAGGGGGGTAGAGGACCAGCAGTGTGTACCTGTCCCAGGTGAGACTGGGGGGGAGGGGGGTAGAGGACCAGCAGTGTGTACCTGTCCCAGGTGAGACTGGAGGGGGAGGGGGGTAGAGGACCAGCAGTGTGTACCTGTCCCAGGTGAGACTGGAGGGGAGGGGGGTAGAGGACCAGCAGTGTGTACCTGTCCCCAGGTGAGACTGGGGGGGAGGGGGTAGAGGACCAGCAGTGTGTACCTGTCCCAGGTGAGACTGGGGGGGAGGGGGGTATGAGGACCAGCAGTGTGTACCTGTCCCAGGTGAGACTGGGGGGGAGGGGGTAGAGGACCAGCAGTGGTGTACCTGTCCCAGGTGAGACTGGGGGGGAGGGGGGTAGAGGACCAGCAGTGTGTACCTGTCCCAGGTGAGACTGGGGGGGAGGAGGGTAGAGGACCAGCAGTGTGTACCTGTCCCAGGTGAGACTGGGGGGAGGGGGGTAGAGGACCAGCAGTGTGTACCTGTCCCAGGTGAGACTGGAGGGGAGGGGGGTAGAGGACCAGCAGTGTGTACCTGTCCCAGGTGAGACTGGGGGGGAGGAGGGTAGAGGACCAGCAGTGTGTACCTGTCCCAGGTGAGACTGGGGGGAGGGGGGTAGAGGACCAGCAGTGTGTACCTGTCCCAGGTGAGACAGGAATGCGGGGGGAGGAGCAGAGGACCTGTGTACCTGTCCTAGGGAGGACTCCTGAGATTGTCCAGGTGGTAGAAGGACATTGGATATCATGCAGCTGGAGGACAATCGACCTGTTTGCTGGTGTGTTTGACGCAGTAGGACAACATATCAACACGGTGTTTTAGATGTGGCTATGCGCCCACACGGCAGCCTCGGCTGGACCTCAGAGCCTGGTGTAATGCCTGCTACACCAGCTGTAGAGTGAAGCCAGGACTGCTGTGTCAGTGTGCTGCGCCTGAGCTCCCCCGCCCCCCCCCTCTGCCCCCACCCGCCTGCCCCCCTGCCCCCCACCATCACCAACATACCAGGCCTCGGCCACCACAGTCAAGCCTCTGTATGTCAAAGGCTACCCCCCCCCCCCCCCAACCTTGACCTCAGCTATAGGTAAGCTTAGCTTCCAGCCATGCTGACTCCTGTCTGTATAGCCAGCTCTTTCCATTGATGTCCCTCCCCCACTCCCTCCCAGTGAACCCCCCCCGCCTCCCTCACCCGGTCCGGAGTCACCGGGGTATGTGGCAGTCTAAATGCCCCCCTTTGTGGCAGAATGGACCTATTGTCTGTACCCCCCCTCCTCCCCCAAGCAAACCCCAGCATGTGCTGACTAAGGCGCATCGAGCGAGGCCACTTTTAAACCTGGGGGGGAAGGGTGTAAAGCAGGGCAGATTAGACCCACACCCCCAGCCCACTGTGGGGATTTCCTGATTCCATAACTTTCTAAAATCCTGTCCCCCTCCATGAGGTGTATCTCCCAGGACCCCCCCCCCCCTGCTCCTCTCTCTTCATGAAGTCTGTCACCCCAGGGGAGAGACACAGAGAGACAAGCCCTTTGTCGCTCAGCAGCCTGGTGATTTTCTATGGATTCAGCATCCTGGCACACACCTTGACATCAATTGCACTTATACTTTAAACTTGAGGAACAAATACATTTGATATTGACTGCGGGCATCCACTGTCATCTCCATGCTTAGGGGAGAGAGAGAGAGAGAGAGAGAGAGAGAGGAGAGAGAGAGAGAGAGAGAGAGAGAGAGAGAGAGAGAGAGAGGAGAGAGAGAGAAGAGAGAGAGAGAAGAGAGAGAGAGACAGAGAGAGACAGAGAGAGACAGAGAGAGACAGAGAGAGACAGAGAGAGACAGAGAGAGAGAGAGGGAGGTAAAGGGATCTGAGTAAAAAAGAGTGAAAGACTGATATACAGAGAGAGAGAGAGAGATTGAGAAGTGCGAGAGAGAAAAAGCGAGAATGGAGAGAGTGAGAGAGTGGGTGGGATTGAAGGCTAGACATGAGAGATGTGTGTGCTACGGCACTCGTGCTATAATGACAGTATGCAGACACAGCGCTCTGCTCCATCTAATGATGGTCCCAACAGTCTCTTTAACAGCTTCCTCTAAAACACTATTAAAAACCCACAACAATGTCCCTTCCAATCATGGCCTGATTCATTACCCACACACTGACTGGCATTAGCCTTCAGTAGTATTTACTAGCCTCCTCTTAAACGTCACCCCTTTTAAAATCCAATCTGCTAATGTATCCAAATGCCATGGTTGTCTCAGACCATATATCTTTTAATAGAGCATCATGCTCTTTAACGGGACTTGCTTGTCGGCATGAACCCTCAACATCAAAGGGGTCCGCCACGACTGGCCCATATCCTCCACCATCACCAGTCACAATGCCGTCCTTACGACCACGGTGTTCATAAAATAGCCCCTCTCAACCCTCCCCATTCCACACACACACCCCACTTCCAAAACCCTCAATCTCTTTGATTGGGCTATTTGTGTTTCCTGCTGATCGTAGTAAACTTTAGGAAAGCTGACTCCCCGTCACACACACACACACACAGGGGGAGGAGAGAGAGAATTAGAGACAATAGCAGAGCCTCTTTCACTTTCTAAGTGTATCATTAGCATGTTAGTGGTAGGTAGTGAGGAGTCTCCGGCCCTGTTGAGTCCTGAGCCCCTGTCTGACACCCCATGCTGGGTGGAGCTCATTATGTTGAAGTGCATGTAGAGAGCTGCTGGCTCTATCTGTCTGTTTAGAGGCAGGGGAGGGAGTATTGGTCTGTGCCTAACACGAATGATGGATGGTGCACCGTTCCAGCTGTGTGTCAATGGCAGTACACACACAACAGAAATACACACACACGCACAAATACACGCGTGCAACAGCTGGAGCTGGCGGATTTGACAAGTCATCAGTTTTCACCCGGAGATCCATCATAAAGCCACTCTGTGGTTCTTTTATTATCACAGCCTGTCACTCTCTTTCTTTACCCCTCCTCTCCTGCCCTCCTCCTATCCTTTCTTCTTCGGTGCGGTTCCGCGGCGCTCCTGTCGAACCCAGGGCCCTGTGACGAGGTCGGCCATCTTGGACCACTTCAGAGCAGTCGTCAAAAAACAAACACTCAACACTTCCTGTATCATCAGGCCCTGTTGCTCTTTTTCTGTCCCTCTCATCCTCTCTCTATATTTATATTTATCTGTCTATCCTTCTCTCTTCATCTCTCCCTTTACTCTTTCTGTAACCTCATCCCCTCTTCCTCGGGGCTGAGTGCTGGTATGTTATGTGACCTCAGACAGTAGGCAGTGTGTGGAGGGGAGAAGGAAGTCCCACATGTTAGCAGTTTTGAAGCACACCACCCAATCAGAGACAGCTGTTTGGGGCGGCCATGGCAGCGCGCTAGGAGTGGGCTGGATTTATGGTCTGTGTCTCCGTGACGACCCCTGTTTGATGTGCAGATAATTAGGAAGTCAATGACTTCCTGTGGTAGCTGCTCCATGAAACAACCCAACACAGGAGCGAGGGGGGGGGGGTGGAGAGAGAGAGAGAGAGAGAGAGAGAGAGAGAGAGAGAGAGAGAGAGAGAGAGAGAGAGAGAGAGAGAGAGAGAGAGAGAGAGGAAAAAGAAGAGAGAGTGGGTGAGAAGAAGAGAGGGGGTGACAGAAACTGAAATGGAAAGAAAGAAAAAAGAGAGATGGAGATAAAGAGCGAGGAGAAGAGGAGGAATGGAGGACAAGAGGAGGAGGGCGAGAGGAAGAGAATGAGGAACAGCAGAAGTCGGGGGTTTTCCAGGGTTGCGCTGAGACAGAAGGTCGAAGGTCACTGCTACAATGTTGCTGAGATGAGGAACTACAGCCTACCACCACAACTCATCCACCCATGAAAGTGTGTCTGTACTTGTGACTGTGTGTGAGTGTGTTTGTGTGTGCATTGACACTTGAACCTCGTCTTTGTGTGAGTCTAGATCCAGAGAATCTCATAGCCTGACCCCTTCTGCCCAACAGAGGACCCCCCCCCCCTTCCCCACAACAGGTCTACAAGGTGTAAGCCTACAGAAGTCTGCCAATGTTGACTTGACAAACATTCCTACCACAACTGTGAATAGAGACATCAAAGAAAGTTCTGTGCTTTATTTATCTGAATGATTTATGTAGAGGTAGTATCTAATGACTTATTTCTACAGTTATTTGTTGTAACTATATTGTTCATCCATCCAAGTACCATCCAAATACTTTCCTGTCTTTAATAATCCAGAGAGAACAGCTTTAGTAGGAGAACTCAACTTTTCAAGTTTCAAGTTTTTTTTAAAGAATGCTGATTACATTCAAATCCTCCTCATTGGCTCCTGACATGGCAACCCTGTCCTTCCCCATCATTGGCTACCCCACATGCCACTTCAACTTTGACCCAGGCCAGCAGAGGTCATGACCCCTCCACATCGTCCAACAAGACCTCTGAGAGGCTTAACAATACAGCATCTCTGAAAGAAGAAGAGTCATCATTACACAACAACACTGGAACGATTCACACGACTGTGGAAACCGAGAGTGGAGTGTTTCCAGCTGATATTACCTCCATCAGACTGTATGAGCAACAATAGATCCAGATAGCAGGCAACAATAGATCCAGATAGCAGTGGTCAGGGGCCATTGTCTTGTGCTGGCTTTCTTCTGGTGGAGACACAATTGGAAGTAATGCTCTCTCTCTATCTCTCTCTATCTCTCTCTCTCTCAGGGTTGTAAATCTCATCTGGATGATAACAATGTGTTGTAAAGCAGGGGAAGAGCTCTTAAGTATCTCCCACACTATCAGATTAGCCTGTTACCATCCTACCTCCTGGGAGCTGGCCTTTCATATGCAATCAGCTCCCGGCACACACACACACACACACACACACACACACACACACACAAATGCACATATGTCCTAACACAAACTTGCATGCATGTCTACGCAAAGACAAGCACACATGCAGTCACACGCAGAGTAACACATACACACACAGACACACACAAAAATCACAGTGAGAGTCCATGACCTCCCTTTGACATCCTAGATTGCTCAGTCATGCGATCAGCTGGTTGATCAATCAACCAATTACTAATCAATCAATAAATCAGGTGTGTGAGGCCCTTGTTAAGGTCCAGCTGGGAGGAATAGCTCTGGGATTTACTAGTGTCACAATGCTCGTGGGAAAGAAATGTTCAATACTGAAAACAAGGGGAGCTTTGGTCTTTTAAAACACAAACTCTGACAGACAGACACACACGCACTCAAACACAGCTGTAAAAACTCACTAGATCATGAGTGCTCTCACACTCCTGTTCTTTACAGTGTATAAATCAGAGTCCCAAAGGAAACACCGTGGGTTGTTCTTTAAATGATTGTTGTGTGTGTGTGTGTGTGTGTACATGCACTACCGCACCAAGTCATTTCAATATCAGTTTCCTTAATGACCTCAGTGATCCTGTTGGCCGTTCTGTTGATCTCCTCTTACAGCAGTCTGTAATGATGTCATCAACATGCACCCCGGCTGTGCTGGGCTGTGTTATGCAACTTAGATTACTTGCCCACACGTGCACACACCCAGCATGAACACACACACACATACAAACATATAGAGACACACGGTTATCATAGAGAAAACATGTCTGACACATTCTCAGCCCAGGGCTCAGATAGAGGCCATGACCAAGCACATGCTAGAAGGAACGCAGAGAAAAAGGAAAATATTCCTCTCTGATAACAATGTGTTTTTATTCAGACTGGAGGAGGAGGGGAGGTGGGGGGGAGGGAGGAAGAGGAGAAGGAGAGTGTGTAATGTCTTGTTATGATTAGCACTACTCCATGTTGTACTCCATGAGAGCATGTGACTGGTGTGAGCGGGTATCTGTGTTCCCATGATGACATGTGTGCAGGAGCCATGAGAACGCTGTGTGATGGCTGCCTCGGGGAATCTCCCACACAGGCAAGGTGTGACCCGGGCTCTGAATGCAGGGATTTGGAGTGTCGCAGGACGCCAAGGCCCCTGCTCCACTACAGCGCCACTCCATGTCATTAAAAAAGCACATCAAACAAAAAAAACACCAGACCCCACTTTTTCACCCTCTTTCTACACAGCTCTTCCTATTTTCTCCTTTCACTTCCCATCTCTTTCTCCCCTCTTCTCATCGAGCACCCCCCAAGCCTACCCCTCCCTGTCTTTCTACCCCTCCTCTCCTGCTTTTCTGCACTGAGGGTCGCTGACAAAAGGAATTGTGCAAACGAGCCTTTAAACCCCCTAAATGGTGGTGGTCCGTTGCACAATGGGCCCAAGAATGCATTGTGGGGCGAAGCCCAGCACCCGGACCGCGATGCCCGACACCCCCACCCCCTCTACTCGCTGACGGATCTGAACGGACGCATGAACGTGGGTTGGGGGCTCCAGAGGTGCCGGCCTGCCCCCCACGGGGCACACCTAAAGGAAGGAGGCCAGGGGGTCGGGGTGGGGGGTGGGGGCAGGGAGCAGGGAGCAGGGGCAGGGGGGGAGAAGGGTGGGCAGGGGACCCATGCAGAGGGACCCAATCCAAATGACCCTGGGACAATCTGGATCCTCTGACGAATCATCTCCTCTCTGACTCCTCAGTCCAGGGTTGGGACTGATATGGAGAATGTATGTTTCACTGGTCAGAGCGCTCCATATCTCTCTCCCCTTCTATTTCTCCCTCTCTTTCCCTCTTTTTTTCAAGCCCCCCGCGTCCTCCATGTAAATGATGCCGATGAGCTGGTGGCTCAGCCTGGTCTTCACGTACATAACAGGTTTAAATTGCTCGTCACGTATCAGCAGGGGAGAGCGTCCACAGCTCTGCTTGTCCGGGGAAGCAGGCTGGAACGAATGAGCAGAAAACATGAATGAGGGATGGCATTTGCACATAGGCTCAAACACACACACACATATTACTCTTTTACACACACACTTTCACACACGCGCACATGCACACATTCACACACACACACACACACACACACACACACACACACACACACACACACACACACACACACACACACACACACACATGAACACAACAGTTATGCAATATCCCGGATGCAGCTGTTAGAGGAAGGCTGTCTTGAGGGTCAGTATGACAGTATTACAAACATTGTCCTTTAGCCCATTTCCTTCAGTCACACAGGACAAGCAGCAAGCTAACTGTTGTTGTTGGATAACAACACACTGATTATCATCCATCATACAACCTTCCCTCCCTCCCACACAAACAAACAAACAAACACTAAAGTATAGTATGTACTGTATATATACTACAGTATACTGTAGTAGAGTAGAGAATAATAGAGTAGACTAGAATGGTGTAGCACTCTATGGATCCCAGGGAATAGTTTACACTGAGGCACAGTAGCAGAGAGAGTAGAGGTCACAACAAAACCTGAAAATACAAAATCCTGAATGAAAGGGAGATGAACCACAAAGCAGACCCACTGATTAACCTTCTAGCCAGGAGCGCTTCTCATTCGAGTATGATGATATGCTGATTTTCCTCTCTCGTACAAAGCAGATAAACAAGCCATGGCCCTCCCTTAGGTTCTCCATTAGAGTGTGAAGGCCTCTCTGTGCTGTCAGCTCATTTCCACAAGGCTGGTGGCAATAACGTAACAATTAGGGCTATATGTAACCATACCATGTAGTCATGCAGTGTCGGGGGTGGGGGGGTGCAGGGGAGGCACAGGAGGAGGGGAGTACCCCATTCATGATCTGGTGGGCCGGAGGTGTGTGGGGGTGGGGGGGTGCAGCATCCAAACACTCAATGCCATTATAGCCTTTCTCACACTGATAGCTATCCATCAGTGTGTGTGTGTGTGGGGGGACAGTTTTACTGGCTGGCTTTGGTACTATAGACAGAAGTGTGTGTATTTGTGTGAGAGTATGTCCGTGTGTATGTGTGTGTGCGTGTGTTGTGTGAGTGTCGCGTGCATATGTGTGTTCCTTCACATGTGGGGTGTGTGCTGTGCCGGTATGCATAGTAATGCTAACCATAAATAAGATATAACTGTCTGAGCAATGTCTACATCTCTATTTAGTTTGCAATGTCCATTCCATGCACGCGCACACAAACATACACACACATAGCCACCCCGTCCTACTGGTGTGTTGTCACTGTGAGTGGGTGGTGTATAGTGATACCTCTCTGATTTCTGTTTGAAGTAGGATCCTTTTTCCAGCTGTGGACTCACTGTACACCCACCTCAGGTATCCACCCACACACACATACTCTCTCTCTCTCTCTCTCTCTCTCTCTCTCTCTCTCTCTCTCTCTCTCTCTCTCTCTCTCTCTGTCTCTCTCTCTCTCTCTGTCTCTCTCTCTCTCTCACACACACACACACACTACTCACAAACACGCCCACACAGGGGCTTCTCTCTCTACATGGGGGATGTGCTAGATGTCTGGGCATACTTTAAAATCCCCAGCAACAACAAGGAAACCCAGGAAGAGAGGTTGAGTTGGAACAGAGGGTAAGAAAAGAGGGAGGAGAGAGAGGGAAGAGGAGGAAGAGGTAGAAAGATGTTAGAGAAAGGAAGAGGAGGAACAGGAGGACAGAGGGTTAACCAAAACAAACTTTTTTATCACCAGACATAAGGTTTTCGTTCTCTGTGTGTCCTCACCTTAGCCAGTCAGAACATCAACCCCAAGCAAGTCTACCATGACATCATCATTGTTCAGCCTTTAATAGCGACAACCAAAGCCCCACCTGCTTCACATTTGAAACGCGGATGTGAGCTGTACTTGGAGAACAGCCATCGTCAAAGCCTGTCACTCAGAAGGCGATCAGGTCGGCCTGAGAGACAGGCCACGGCTGAAGAGGGAGGAGGAGAGAAGGAGGAGAAAGGAGGAGGAAAGGGTGGAGGAGCTGGATGAAGAGGAGAGGGAGGAGGGGGAGAAGAGAAGGTGGAGGAGAGGGAGAGCGAAAGTGGAGAAGGGAGGAAGAGAGAGAGGGAGGAGGGAGGTAGAAAGGCAGGACCTGCATTTGTTCTGGAAAAGGATAACGTTTTATTACTCTGTCCCAGTAGAATGCTGGGTGTGCTGCCGCATGGTTAGTATGGTTAAGCCTGCTCGAAGTACTCTGACCAAACCATTTAAACCAACACAATGTTGAAACATTTATATTCAAACGAAAAACTTTTTTTTTTCAGAGCAGTGAGGAGTTATTGATCCAGTATTGATCCACACACACAGTATGAGATGGGACAGGCAGTGCGGTTTGTGTGTACCGGTGCCTGTTCAGAGTTCATCAGTCTGATTAAGATCACGTGACTTCCTGTGGTTGGTCAGGGTGCTGTTAGTGAGAGTTAAATGAATGCGTCTCAGAGTGTTGTGAGAGCTGAGGCCACGACAGGCTTGGTAAAAAGAGGGGCTCTAGCAACACGCTATTAACATTAGCCACACTCCCCAACAAAACAAGGAACAAAGACAAACACAACAGCCCACTCTCCCCTTTACCCAAAGTCAAGACAGCAAAGCGGTCGGCAATAAATTAACGTCCGATTAAAAATGGCCGTCTCGCCCGCCAAATTGTCATCAAGTGGCACCATTGATATAAGCAACAAAACCTCAGCCTGTCACCCATCACACGCTCAACGAGGGGAAGGAGGACGGGGGAAAAACATTCTTCAGCAGGTCATTCTTTCATGACTCGGGGATGTGTGGAGGGAAGGAGGAACGGAGGAGGAGGAGAGGGAACGAGAGAGGGGTGTAAAGTGGGGTACCATGGGGAACCCATAAAGACCCTCACCAAGAAAAGGGGGTGTGGGGTGAGGGGTAAGGCCACCCTGACAGGCCTGGGATGTGTGTGTGTGTGTGTGTGTGGGGGGGGGGTGTCCCTTCTTCAAAGCCTTCCGCTGGTTCCGAGGCCCTGTGGATGGAGAACAGGGGAGACGGGGGGGGGGGGGGGGGGAGAGGGGGAGAATTAGGGAGCCCCTTCTTTGTCTCTGTGCATCAGGGGCCGGTTCCACTCTGAACGCCTCCGAAAGATTAAGCAGCCTGGCCCAGTCGGAAGCTGGGAGGGAGCGGGGGAGAGGGGGCGGGGGTCGTAGGTAGCTCCATTTCTTATCCCAGAGAGAAAGAGCGGGGAGAGAAAGGGTGGGGAGAGAAAGAGAGATAGGATGCGGACGAAGACAGTGGTTGATAGATGTTGGGCCGAGACGGGGACTGAGGATGGGATGGAGAGAAGGTCAAACACTTTCAAGATGAGGAAAGAGAAAGAGAGAGAAAGACAGAGAGAGAGAGAGAGAGAGAGAAACAAAGAAAGAAAGAGAGACAGAAAGAATAAATGGACTAGGTTAAGGTGGGAAGGAAAAGAGAATAGATGCTGAACAAGGGGGTCTTGCTCAATACGGATTAGTGCAGTTCCCAAATGGTGAGAAAGAGAGAAAAGGAAAGAGAGAGAAAAGCAAGTGAGAGTGGAGAGAGAGTGACAGATAGAGAAAAATGAGAGAGAAAGAGAGAGAGAGAGAGAGAGAGAGAGAGAGAGAGAGAATGAGCGAGTCGGAGGGAAATACAGAGTAAGAGAGAAATAAAGAGAAGGGAAAAGAGAGCTGGTGAGTGAGGGGCGGACCGCGGGGTGGAGGGGGGTGCTGGGATGGGGGGAGAGGGGAGGTAAGAATGAGGAATCATCGCTTGCTTCACTCACTTCACTACACAGGCACAAAGCATGATGGGAGGTACTTGACATAACACTCTCCCAGGCCATGTTTGGAAGGAGGGAGGGAGGACAGAGGGATGGAGGGAGGGCAGGGAAAGAGAGAGATAGAGGGAGTTTGTAAAGATTCGATTTATCAAACGTCATGTAAGCTGAATGAAAGTGATGTAAAAGTTTTCAACTGTCGGCTGTTTATTTGAAAGTGAGAGTGAACAGATCTTCAGGTTAAATGAAGCCCTGTGTCTTACACTCATGAATATACACATACTTACATGCACACACTGTCTCTTACATACAACACACACACACACACTGTCTGTCAAACATACACAGTGTATCTCTTTCTCACACACACCCACACACAAAGACACACACAGACACACAGACAATAACACCTGGTCGCACTCAATCAATAATGCTACCCTTCAGCACACATCTGTTCAGAGTGTCATTTCTCCCAGAAAGGCTACAGCTTCCTAACCACACTGGGTCAGTGACAATCAATAAATCAAGCGTGATCCAAGTATGTCAATAGTCTCTCATGGTGTGACCCAGGGCTGCGTTAGAGCGTAAAGAGCCTGGTGTTCCAGGTAGGTCTATCTTCACAGTTGTTTCAGTCTGTTTCCTGAGGACATGTCGGCTCCCTCAGAGCCTCGTCCCCACGACAGAGGGACTGGGCACTAACACTTCTTCAGTGTCATTAGGTGCGTATGTGTGTGTGTGTGTGAAATACTACTCATAGGCTTTGTTGAGAACTAGCGCTGCCGCGAGCCCCCAAGCCACTGTCAACAAAAGCAATTTAAGCTGCAGAAAAACCATTTACCCGCCCTGGCTAGGTTAAAAGCCTTGTTTTCTTTTGAAATTCACCCTTTTTCCCCTGTGAGTCACCCCTCCTCTTTCTTCCTCTCTTTCCACTCCTCCATCCCTTTCTGGTGGAGCAGCCATGGTGTGTGTGTGTGTATTTGCTAGCGGTACGTGCGTGCGTGTGTGTGTGAAGGGGTTGGAGTCTTTGTTTGGGACCTGTCACATAGTGATGGTTAAAGATGGGGGGGAGGATTGAGGATGTAAAAACCAGAACTAAAGTAGACCCCTTTTCCACACACACACACACACACACACACCCACACACACACACAGTCCTGGCCCCCCAAAAAGCCCCCTGCAGGTAGATCAAGGCCCCCTCTCTCCCCTCTGATCATCCAAGCTGAAACAAGGACTCAGAGGGAGCCCCTGTACCATCCCCCAACCCTCCCCCCACCCTCCCCTCACCCCTTATTCCCCACCCCCTCCGCCCATCAGCACCCCGCCTCCCTCCATGCAGCATGCCTGTACTGTACCCCAAGCCCATTACAAACCCCTGCCCCCCTACAGACTTTCCTTCTAAACGTTACATTCATCCTACAGCTCCCCTGAGCCTGGTTCCAGCCTCCACATTAAGTCTCAGCCTCCAAACTGGATTTTAGCCTCTAATCGGGATACAAGCCTCTACTCTGGGTCCCCGCCCACAAATTGGGTCCCCGCCTCTAAATCTGACCAGCCTCTTATGTAACCTTTCATGGAAACCAGGGACAGTAAGGTTCACAAGTTCATCAATTAGACAGAATGACAGACAGACTCAAACGCGCACACACATGAACATATCAACACACACACACGCACGCACACACATGAACATATCTACACACACGCACACACACACACACACATGAACATATCTACACACACGCACACACACACATGCTGAAATTAATGCACAAAGGAACAAATGCTGTAAAGAACAGTTTGATAGTGAATCTGTCAGCTTACATCCCACGTTTGTGTCACTTTATGCAACGTAGGTAATCTACACACGCACACACTCAGTAACTCACAAGCAACAAGCAATTAAACTACGTTTCTAAAAACCTAAGTAATCCCTATTTCCGCCTCCAACCATCCCGTGAATGAAAGACAGACTCTTACCCTGAGAGAACAGGCCTTTGAACCATTCCTACAAGCCCTCTCTGCCTAAGAAAAATACCGAAAACTACCCCACCTCCCCACCCCCACTCCCACATCATCTTTATTTTCCTCACTCCAAGCACCCCCCCCCCCAAGCCTCAAGTCAGTGGTCTGGCTCTCTCAGTGTATGCCTGGGAGCCCTCCACCCCCCCCTGCTCTCCCACACTGAGGGTTCTCTGCAGTCTGAAGTGATGCTCTTTGTGTCCAGGGTCAAAGGTCACGCCTATTAGTGCGAAGAAAGGCCTGCTGGGTATTCCAACCACCCTGGAGGAAAACTCAGGGCTCTTCACCACAATCCCCCCCCCCACACACACACACACAATCCTTCTTCGCCCCCCCCCCTCCCTATGTTTTCAACACTCCCCCCATTCCTGTCTACACCCCCCCCTCCACCCCCGTCCTCCTCACCATCGATGGGACACTTTCATCCTTTGTCAAGGGGTCAGTGAGGGGGGGGGGGGGGTGGTCAGTAGGGTCCCCACAAATAATGATATGCAGGGCAGTTATTGCAGGGTGGGGTGGGTAGAGGACCGGTACCTAGGGAGTCAGGTGGCTGAGCGGTTAGGAAATTGTTCTAGAAATCCGAAGGTTGCTGGTTCGATTCCCGGCTGTGAAAATGACGTTGTGTCCTTGGGCAAGGCACTTCACCCTACTTGCCTCGGGCAGAATGTCTCTGTACTTACTGTAAGTCGCTCTGGATAAGAGAGTCTGCTAAATGACTAAATGTAAATGTACCCATCCTACAATAACTGTACTGCACGTCATTATTTGCATCCTACTAGGGGTGGTAGAGTGTGCACAGCTAGGTAGGGGTGGTAGTTGGACAGCCCAGGAAAGGTTCAGACTAACAGACTTGTGAAGAAAGGAAAGTGGAGTTCTGCTAGTGGATAGAGAGATGGTGTCTAATTGTTATTCTTCAAGATGAATCTAAAAGTTGTTTTCCTCAACCCTCTCTCTCCTTCCCTCCCCTCCAGCCTTCTCCCTCCTCTGCTCTGCTCCTCCCTCCATCCTGTACCCCCATCCCTGTTCTTGAGAGGGATTTGATTGGTTTCGCTTCAGGCCCAGTGAAAAATGTCAGCTATTTGTCTTGATATGCAAATGGGATGTTATGTAACTCCATCATCTACACACACACACACTCTTACACATATACACAAACATATACGCACAAAATAAATGTTGCTATGTCATTTATGGATGTTTAAGTGCCATATCCTTTTATTTCCAGATTGAGCTCCTAGTTCCAGGCTGCTGCAGCGTGTGGTCCCAGTCTGAGGAGGCAGCAGTATTGATAGGTACAACCCAGACAAAGACATGACTACTCTATCATTTATAGTGTGAGAGTCCCATCAGTGGCTCATTAAATAGCAACACTTAGTGAGGTGGAGCATCTCTTTACAGTCCTACTACTCGGACTGAAAGAGTGATGTGTGTGTGTGTGTGTGTGTGCTCCCTGGCTGGATAACTGCATCCCAAGCCAGGCAAGGGAGTTTGTGTTGAACTATGAGGCCATGAGAATGCTGACACCCCCTCACACACACACACACACACACACACAAATACATTTAGAAATATGCAAAACCACACTCAGAGAAACACACATACACCTTTCCAAGCTGACATTTTGTCTTCATTGTGTAAATCAATGTCAGAGAGGGAGAGAGAAGGAAAGAGAGGCCAAAAAAGATAGAAAGTCAGATAGAGATAGATAGCTAGAGAGAGAGAGAGAGAGAGAGAGAGAGAGAGAGAGAGAGAGAGAGAGAGAGAGAGAGAGAGAGAGAGAGAGAGAGGGAAAGAGAGAGAGAGGGAGAGAGAGAGAGGGAGGGAGGGAGGGAGGGAGGGAGGGAGGGAGGGAGGGAGGGAGGGAGGGAGGGAGGGAGGGAGGGAGGGAGGGAGGGAGGGAGGGAGAGGTGAGAGGGAGAGGGAGAGGGAGAGAGAGAGAGAGAGAGAGAGAGAGAGAGAGAGAGAGAGAGAGAGGAGAAAGAGAGAGAGAGAGAGAGCTGCTCTCTTCCATGGAAGCAAATTGGTCACATATGTGAAGTTAGTTCATTTCATTTCAGTTCTTGACATGTATATAGAGACCACACTGTTCCTCTGTCCCGTGTCGTGTGTGTATGTGGGTGTGAGTGTTTAGCGTGTGTGTCTGTGATTGTGCGTTTCCAAAGTGTGTGTGCGTGTGCGAGTGCATGCGTGTAGTGGGGGCTGCATCAAGCCTGCTGTGTTCTGTTTGTTTTGTCCTCGCTCTCTCCATCTCTCTCTCTCTCGCCCTCTTTCCATTCTTCTTCCTGTGCCATTGGTGTTTTTACTCTTCCTGATCCTCTTTTTCTTTCCATCTCTCTCTCTCTCTGTCATGTTCACCCTCTCTCTTTTTCTCTCCCCTCACCATCTCTCTATCTTCATCCTCTCTTTACAGACATCTAACGGCCCCCTGAGGCGGATGTAGTCTGATGTAGTCTGACCTACAGCCCTGATGTTAAAAGCCTGTCTCTCCACACACACACACACACACACACACACACACACACACACACACACACGCAAATACACACACACACACCAGTTCATTGTGCTGTGAAAATGGAGCCTCTTGACAGGTATGTATAGAGCACCGAAGCGGCCATTATGTGTTTTAATGTGATTGGCTGTCTCCTTTGATCCTATCATTGCTCCATGTGTCATTGAGGAGTGGTGCACAGGTATAATGTTTCCACCTAGGAAACGGAACACCTCTTTAAAAGTTCCACTTGAATCATTCCCCTATTCTGAAAAGAAGATAAAAAGTTAAAGATAAAAAAAACACTTCCTTGATTTTTCTTCTTTTCCCTCCTCTTCTGATAGATTAAGGATATTTCTTCCATTCAGCCGCCTGTTCCCCTTCATCCCTCCATCCCTCCATCTCTCCATCCCTCTATTCTTACCCCGTCTGTGACACCACTGGAAATTGTGGGTTTATGGAGACCACTGATTGCAAACAGCGGACGTTGATTCACAAGGAGTGGTAGAGAGACGTAGATTTACAGAGAGAGATAGAGATAGAGAGAGAGAGAGACAGAGAGAGAGAGAGAGAGAGAGAGAGGGAAAGAGAGAGAGAGAGAGAGACAGAGAGAGAGAGAGAGAGAGAGAGAGAGAGAGAGAGAGAGAGAGAGAGAGAGAGAGAGAGAGAGAGAGAGAGAGAGAGGGAAAGAGAGAGATGCAAGTGTGGAGGACAGCAGAGTTCTGTGCTGGTGGTAAGTTTGATCAGTAGATGTTGGAGGGGTGGGGGGGAGTCAGTCTTCGGTACAGTTCAGAGCAAAGTTGCGCAAATGGTTTCCAGAACGGCAGTGTAACCGCTATTCCAGTCCCCCACCCACATCCCCACCCTTCCAGAAAGCTTTGGGTAGCTGCTGTTCCACTCACTCACCTGCCCCCACCTCCCACGTGCCCTAATGTGAACCAGCCCCCAACAATCACCCTGGAGGCCTTATCCTCTGTCAGCCCCCCCCCCCCCCCCCCACCCCCTCACCCCCTCACCCCCCCCCCCCCCCCACACACACACACACACTCCTACTGAGGATAACAACCTAACTAGTCTGATTACGTCCATCATAATGGAAACCAAAAAATCAGTCACCTAATGAACCCTACTTAGTATTCCAAGTGTGTGTGAGGGTGTGTGCGTGTGACTGCGTTTGTCTGCATGCGTACGCGCGTGACTGCGTTTGGACTTGCATGTGTGATCGTCTGCGTGTGTGCGTCGGTGTGCGTGAGTGCTTGCGCATGCACGTGTGTGTATATGTCTGTGTGTGTGTGTGTCATCATCAAAGGGCGGCGGTAAAGACAGCAGATCCACAGGGATGAGAGCCTCCTACTGCGGCCCGGCCTCTCAGGGCGGCCCACATCACAGCATCCCAGTGTTTGTCACAATTCACCACAAAAAGACAGAGAGACGGACAGAATGCCATGCCTCATCCCTGCGCCCGTATCCGGGCAACCCTGGCACCGAGCGGAACCCCCCCTCCTCGCCCCCCGCGACCGCCTCACCCCTCTCTCACCCCTCCCTTCCAGAATCCTTTAGACCTCGGCCAGCAGCATGTCAAGTTCAGAGTCCTGCGCGACGCCCTCCCAGAAAGACCCTGACTCAGGATGGAGCTCCCTGGAGGCGGGGGGGGGGGGGGTCTCTGGAGGCGCTACCGCCCAGAGGAGGCTGCCTGTGTGGGGGGACATCTCAATCAACAGGGTGGCCCCCGACCTGTTCTCCCTTTTCACTCTCTCTTCTCACCGTCTGCCTGTCTCTGTTGCTGTCTCTCTCTGTCTGTCGTTGTCACTCTTTCTCTCTCTGTTCTCTCTCTCTCTCTCTCTCGCTCTCTTTTCCCCCCTCTCCCCATCCCTCCCCTGCTGGTGCAGACAGAAACAGGAGAAGGAAGAGTGAATAAGCAGAAGTGGTCTGAAAGCAGGGGAGGAGGAGGAAGCGCAGCTATGTGAAGGACGGAAGGAGGCCCGATTAAAAAGAGAGAGAGAGAAGGAGGGAGGGATGGATGGAAGGAAGGAGATGAGGAGAGACAGCGGGACATTATCTCAGCAGGGGGCCGAAGGAGGGGAAAGGGTTTCTCAGTTGCTCCACTCCTCTCCTATCTCCTCTCATTACTATTTCATCCCTCGTTCTGTCTGCACCTCTCCTCACGTTGCCTTGGCAGTTTTTCCTCCCAGTGAGCGCCAAGTCAACCATGTCCCTCTGCAAAGAAGAAAGAGAGAGAGAGAGAGAGAGAGAGAGAGAGAGAGAGAGAGAGAGAGAGAGAGAGAGAGAGAGAGAGAGAGAGATGTGTAGAGAAAGAGATATAGATCACGCATAAAAAGAGAGATAGAAAGAGAATGAGAGAAATAGAGACAGTTAAAGACTGAAAGACAAATTGGGAGAGAGGACAGGACAGATGGAGTCTGAATATGACAGAGACATCCAGACACTCAGCCAGGAAGAAGGCAGGCATAAAGACAGGCATGCAGACAGACAGGAAGGCAGATAGACAGACAGGCAGACATGTGGACAAGATTGGGCAGGTAGGCACACAGACAGACAGGCAGACAGACGAGCAGATAGGCAGGCAACCAGTGTGTCAGAGGAGAAGTAAAAGGAAAAGTTGATAGAAATGATGGAAGGTGGGGGATGGTGGTGTGGGGTGGTGGGGGGGGGCTGAGAGTATTTGGGAGTAATCTCGATTACCTCAGTGATTTCAAAATTAGGTCAGGGTTCCAGAGTTTACCTACCACTCACCCCCTCCCTTCCTCCATCCCTCATCCCCTCTTCCACCTGAGCCCCCCTGCCTGCACCCTGAGGGGGAGGGGGGGGGGGGGGGGGAAGGTGTTGGACTGACCCATTTTCTCTCTTGCTTACACTTCCAAAAAAACACTGACATGCCCTCCCCTACTAAAATTTAAATGTACTTTCTAGACATGCAGTCCCAGCAGAATGAAGTCTGCTCAGTCCTCATGTCACCACAGCAACAGCAGAAGGAACCGTTTCCACGCATCACTCTGATCTGAAGAGAACACAACGTATGTACAGTGTTATTAATTTTTTTACCTAGGATTTTATACAAATGACCAATGATCATATATTTAGATTCCATGTTTAGGTGACATCTCCCTGGATTCTAGTTCCAGGCCTTCTCCTGGCAGAGATCCAGTCAGGCTTCACTGGGCCGCTGACTGGCATGGGGGTGTCTGGTCCACTTCTGCTTTCACAGCTCCCCCCACTCTCAGAGGCACACTTGTCAGCAGAATTCCACTCCCTTTCTGTGTGTATTTGTGGTGTGTGTGCACATGTGTGTGTGTGTGTCTGTGTGTGGCTGTGAGAGTGTGTGAGCATGTGTGTGTTTGTCCTCGTCAGCTTCCGTGATCTCTCAGTCTGACACAGGGAAAAGGAAAGTGCTGTGTCGGGACATTCTCCCATGCGATGGCTCCCAGTGAGGCTTCTGGTGTCCCAGACCCTGCCTGAACCTCACCCTCAGTCCCTGCCTGAACCTCACCCTCAGTCCCTGCCTGAACCTCACCCTCAGTCCCTGCCTGAACCTCACCCTCAGTCCCTGCCTGAACCTCACCCTCAGTCCCTGCCTGAACCTCACCCTCAGTCCCTGCCTGAACCTCACCCTCAGTCCCTGCCTGAACCTCACCCTCAGTCCCTGCCTGAACCTCACCCTCAGTCCCTGCCTGAACCTCACCCTCAGTCCCTGCCTGAACCTCACCCTCAGTCCTGCCTGAACCTCACCTCAGTCCCTGCCTGAACCTCACCCTCAGTCCCTGCCTGAATCTCAACCTCAGACCCTGCCTGAACCTCACCCTCAGTCCCTGCCTGAACTCACCCTCAGTCCCTGCCTGAACCTCACCCTCAGTCCCTGCCTGAACCTCACCTCAGTCCCTGCCTGAACCTCACCCTCAGTCCCTGCCTGAACCTCACCCTCAGTCCCTGCCTGAACCTCACCCTCAGTCCCTGCCTGAACCTCACCCTCAGTCCCTGCCTGAACCTCGCCCTCAGTCCCTGCCTGAACCTCGCCCTCAGTCCCTGCCTGAACCTCACCCTCAGTCCCTGCCTGAACCTCACCCTCAGTCCCTGCTGAACCTCAGCCTTAGCCCCTGCCTGAACCTCACCTTAGTCCCTGCCCGAATCTCAACCTCAGACCCTGCCTGAACCTCACCCTCAGTCCCTGCCTGAACCTCACCCTCAGTCCCTGCCTGAACCTCAGCCTTAGCCCCTGCCTGAACCTCACCCTTAGTCCCTGCCCGAATCTCAACCTCAGACCCTGCCTGAACCTCACCCTCAGTCCCTGCCTGAACCTCACCCTCAGTCCCTGCTGAATCTGAACCTCAGACCCTGCCTGAACCTCAACCTCAGCCCCAGGCCCAGGCCTAGCCCCAGACCTAAAATTCAGCCCCAGCTTTCAGCTTCAGCCGAAGCCCCAGTCCCAGCCTCATGTTATGTAAAATATTAGTAGTATATAGCTTCATATCAGTAAAACAGGTTCTGTCATACTCAGAACTTTTGAAGCACATTGCATAGGTGATGTTGAGACAGATCAGATCAGATGTTAAATATTACATACAGGTACATTATCAGATACAGGGAATGGAAAAAGAAATGGTGTTACAAGAGTCCAAATATTCAGGCATGCTTGACTAAAATAATGGTTAACTGTTATCATGTGAAGTCATCTAACAAAAACAAATTCAACCAGTAATTCTCTCGGTTGTGTTCTTGCATGCCAGCCTGCTCACAGCCCCCTCGGGCAGTATGTAAGTGTGCCTGTCTGCGTGCAAGCGTGTGTGTGTGTGTGTTCTGTTGTGTGCCGCTGCGCTCTGCTCTCCCTCTCGCTGGGCTCCGCTCGAGGAACAGGACCGTGCTTCTCAGCCAGCTCTGACAGCCAAGCGCAGAGAATGTCCTGCCAGATCACTCCAATATCACTCAGACACTTCCAGTTTCTCCGATTGCGCAACGGCTTCTGCTCGGGCCCCCTCCGCGCGCCTCCTTCCTCCTACTGTTCCTGCAAGCTGCTCACAAACTCAACATTGTTTGCTTCGCCTTTTGAATACACAACTTTACGACTCACCTGCACGTTAGCGCTCCTAAGGGAGGGGCAGCTGTAGGATTTACGGCCCTGCAGTGTGAATGTATGGGACTGTTTTATTAGAGCCTGCTGTTTGAGTGTTCATGAGGACCACTGATTGCACCATAGGTCATCTAAGAATGCTTAATGTCTGGCTACTGAAAGGGGATCACTCATTCATCCAACGCCATACACACACACACACACACACACACACACACACACACACACACAGACACTAGGAGAACAGACAGGGATGTGGCTGGAGTGGTTTGCTGGTTAGACTGGAAGTCCTTCCAGGTCACTTCCCCCTGGGTTCCCCCTGGGATGCAAACCAGTCTCTCCCCCCCTCCTGTAAAACCTGGACCCGCCCCCACACACACACCACACACACACATCCTACACATCCCCTTTAACCCCCCCCACCAACAGCTCCTTTGACCCCCCCCCCCCATCTTTATCCATCTTCTCCCCTTTCCCCTTCAGTTTACTGCCTTCATCCCTTTCTCATCCTTTCCTCAAAGATTTGAGTTTCCTTCACCAAGCCCGCTGCAGAAGAGATTGTTATCCGGAAGCATCTGTGATCCAGTGTGTGAACCTGGAAGAGAAAATCTCCGGGTTATGCTTTCAGACAGAGAGATGAAAAGAGAGAGAGAGAGAAATAACAAATAAAGTGGTGAAAAGAAAAGAAGGAAAAATAAGGATAAAAGTGAAGGAGAAAGAAAAAGTGAAGAGAGAAGAGTGATGACTGTGTGATGAGTGATGAATATCCCTCATCGCCATTCTGACAGAGTTTACACACTAATCTAATCGGATTAGGAAGGATTATAACACTCTCAAATCTAAACGTCTGCACTGTCAGGACACACGTTCACACACTCTCTCTCTCTCTCTCTCTCTCTCTCTCTCTCTCTCTCTCTCTCTCTCTCTCTCTCTCTCTCTCCTCTCTCTCTCTCTCTCTCTCTCTCTCTCTCTGTGTCTCTCTCTTTGTTTTGCTCGCTTGCTGTGGGAAAAGTAAGACATAGAGCCATGAACATGCAAGAGGTATGAGATATGAGATATGCACAATTACTCAAACCATTCCTACGTTCCTCTCCTCCTTCCCTCCCTCCCTCATTCTTACCCTCCCTCTCTCATTGTGAGAGAAGGACATCCATCATTCTTCTGTCTCTCCCCTCAGTTCCTTCTTAGCAGGAGACAAAGCAGCAGATAAAAGGAGGAGTGATCTGTGTGCCAGCAGGACAAATGACTGTAAACATCCTCACACAGGAACACACGCTCACGTTCTCACACAGGAATACAGTAATGCTCTCTAACCCTCTCACAGAGAAACACACCCTCACCCTCTCACACAGGTACTCACATTCATCACACTGCCACAGTCATTCACAGTCTCATATATAGACAGTTTCTCTCTCTTGTTGTCTATCTTTATCTCTCTCTCCTTTATCACCTTCTTTCTCTCACAAAAACTAGGATCTCTCTCTCCTCTATCCCTCTCTCTCTCTCCTCACTCTCTCCCTATCTCTCTTTCCCTCACTCTCGTTCTCCCTCTAATTCTCCCTCCCAGTCCCTCCCTCTCCCCGCCTCTTCTCCTCCTCCACCTCTTCTTTTCTCACACACACCCACATACCATCCCATGCGTTGGCAAGCCGTGGCCCATCGCCTTCACAGCTCCTCTCGAGCACGAGGCCATCAATCACGTGACACGTCTCCTCCTACCACAGGCCTGCTGAGGTGGGTCAGGGGCGGGCGTCTTTATGTGGCAGACGCAGGCCTCGCTCTGCCCTCTCATCTCCTCCAGCCCTGAGGACGACAGCCTCACAACACAGGATTTATCATCATTTCTACCTCTAACAGGATATTTCTAATCATCTCAAAGGCTGTCGGTACATGTTGGCCACAGCTTCTGTTCCCCCGGAGATATTCAGTGAGCTGGTACCCCGTCCGCTTCCCAGGGTGAAGCCCTCAGAAGAACTGAGATGCGGATTCTTCTAGAAGCCTGAGATCAATTGGTAGATTTGTTTTTCCTGCTCCCCAAGACGTGTTCATCCACTGTTAGGATGCCGTGATGGTTACGAGGCCAGGCCACCTGGTGTGCGTGTGTGTGTGCGTGTCTGTGTGTGCCACATTTTAATGATTGCAAACTACACACTCGTACACACATTAACAAACACACCATCTAGCTAGTGGAGTAGTGGAGGGGATAGCTCAGTGGTCAGAGCGTTTGACTGGAGATCAAGGTTTGCAGTACCGTACTGTGCGTTGCTTTGGGTAAAAGCACACGTCAACAAGCAATCAAGCCCACCCAGTATATACCAACACACAGCGACAGAGCAACCAACAGTACGTAGAGAATGCTGCGTCATGACAAAAAACTGGCTGTGCATTGTTTGTGAGCACTTGGGCAAGTTGCAAAAACTCTTAAAAGACAGAATGAACACTGAGCCTGCCAATTGCTGACTCAGAGAACTTTACAGAGCTTTCTTCATACTCTCATGAAGCAACCATCTCTTTCTCCACTCAGAGTTTTAAATCACCTCCCAGAGCCAGATGTAGAGCATAGATGCAGAAGGATCTGGGTCACTCTGATCTGAAGAGAACACAACCTATGTACAGTGATATATTTTTTTTTTTCTCCTATGTGTTAGTGTCACTATTTCACAACAAGCCTGTCACCACACTCGGCAGGTGAGACAGAGGATGGAATGTGATGTGTGATGCAGGTCTATTCAATGTGACAGCAAACACATGATTTACACAGCACTGCTAGAAAACCAGCTCCAGTAGCATGAGCACTGCAGCTACAATTCACATAGCATGATTAGCATGGTAACAAACAACCTCCTCATAACACACCAGTTGACATTTCTAACACACTAACAGTGAGCAGAAACACCCATTATACTGTGTACCCTTGAGGATTTTATAATAGTTCCTGCCACTCCTCAGAACTACTAACACTGGATACCTGCAAGCCGTTTTAAAACAACTTCACTCACCAGTTAGGTTGCATTTGTGTTGTGTTATGCATGAAGGTATGTAAGTAAAATGACTATTACTGTAAAGAGACTCTTAAGGCCGATTTATACTTCTCCGTTTTTACGGAGACGGACACAGGAAGCCCCTCGGAGAGCTCTTCGTGCACCTCCTGATTTTCCTGACTATCCGTCTGTCCGTCCGTCATTTTACGGATACCCCTTGGCTGTGATTGATCCGTATTAAGAACCGCTTGCGTCAGGGGCGGGGGCGGGGTTGCCGTGATAAACAGGACGAACAGAATCCTTTGACCGCCATTGCTGTAAGTTTTTACAATTCATATTTCAGCTAAACAGTACATGTAAATCAGCATCTGAATTAAAATGTGACAAGAAATGGGCAGTGTAGATGCTGAAAATGTGCGTATTTTATGATGGAACGGCTAATTTGTACATTTGCTCTGACTTCTCGATAACCTAGGTAAATAAACACTCAACGACGACTTACAAAAAACCGTTGCGCCACCTACTCTTCTGGCGGTGAATTGTTTCAGCACCCACAGCCTTCGGAGTACTATAAATTCAACCAATCCGTCCAACTCTGTCCATCTGTCCGTAACGGAGTTGGAGAATTATAATTCGGCCTTTAGGTTACTCCAAAGATGCTGTCTGTGTTGCATGGTATTGACCCGAGAGACACTCAAACACGCATACAGAAACACACACACACTTGCACATCCAACCCCCCCCCCCACACACACACACACACACACATACACACTGCACAAACCAACACACACTCCACATCCACCCTCACCTCCTTGCACATATATTCCCTCACACCCCCCCTCCCACACACACACACCCAGACAAAGAGACATAAGTCATGTTGGCGGCCTGACAGTAGCTTGCAGCTCTTCTGTGCTTAAAATCACAGAATGACTATTTTGAGCCTGTTTGAGTGACAAGCTGACCTTTCAACCCTGACCTTTACTCAGAGAAACCCCTGCACCCGGATAATGGCGACAGGAAGTATTAGGGGGGAAGAGGAGGGGGCAGAGGTCAGGGGTCAAAACCTAAAATGCTGTGTTAGGGTTGGACCACAGACAGAGGTATTCTGCCACAGCTCAGACAATGAAGCTTCAGTTACTGGGTTGTAATTTGAAGGGGGAGGGAGGGAGGGAGGGAGGGAGGGAGGGAGGGAGGGAGGGAGGGAGGAGGGGAGGGAGGGAGGGAGGGAGGGAGGGAGGGAGGGAGGGAGGGAGGGAGGGAGGGAGGGAGGGAGGGAGGGCAACTATAACTATTACTGCCCAGTAATAATTACCATAATGAGACGGTGTGGATGGCCACTTGTGTTTATATTTGTTTGTGTGTGTGTGTGTGTGTGTGTGAGTATGAGTGAGTGAGAGAGAGAGAGAGAGAGAGAGAGAGAGAGAGAGAGAGAGAGAGAGAGAGAGAGAGAGAAAGAGAGAAAGAGAGAGATAGAGAGAGTGAGTGAGAGAGAGAGAGAGAGAGAGAGAGAGAGAGAGAGAGAGAGAGAGAGAGAGAGAGAGAGAGAGAGAGAGGTAACAAGTACGAGAGAGGATGTGGGTATTTGTATTTGCATCCATGTTTCCAATTCGTCCATTACTTGGACTAACCCCTCAGCTCACTGATAAAATCAGTCTGAATGAGTCAGATCTTACAGGCCATGGGCCCTACTGAACCTCTCCCCCACTGGCAGTAGGTTGGGATGGGCGGGGGGGGGGGTCATGGAGAAGGGTCTTCCTCCAGGGTCCGTGAGCCCAAAAGGAGAACCATGCTGGGGCCAGGGGTGGTGGGGTTGACGGGGGAGGATGGGGGTTGGTGACCCCCAGCAGGAGTCATATCAGACCCTATCAAAGATTAAGCAGATGATGGAAGGATGACTGTGTGTGTGTGTGTGTGTTGACAGAATAGGTCACTGAACATGTCAACAATGACCGGTAGCGGGTCACACACAGGGCTGGTTACCCCCGAGGGGTACTGCAAGGGGAAGCAAGGGGCGTGTGTGCAGTGTGCATGAGTGTGTTTATTTGTCAGTGTGTTGGATAAGGTGTACACACATTCAGTTCATAGTGGTTACATGGTAATAACTTCACCCAAAAATGGATTTAGATCTTGCTTTGGAAGCTTCTGTTTTGCTCCCCTGGTTCATCTGTCTGAGCTCACAGAGGGAAAGAAGTGAGGGAGGAGTTAGGAGGAGGAAGGGAGGAGAGAGATGGAAGCAGATGGAGGAGGAGCAGAAGGTGGAGCAGGAGGAGGGGGTTGGAAATGCCGTCTCATTCCCAGATATCCTGCTGATAAGTCCAGGTGAGTGATGGGGATGACACCGCCTTATCCCTGCAATTACAGGAAGCCAGGAACACTGACCCCATCAAAGCACCATGAACTTCCCACTGGCTTACCCTGTGCCAAGCCCCACACGGGGCTTCCCAGTTATGAGTCTCCCTATCCTCCCTGCCAACCCTTTACACGAGAGATAGAGAGAGAGACATTGACAGAGAGTGAGGGAGAGAGAGCGACCGAGAGAGAGGTGTTTACATGGCTTAATGGTTTAAGCTTTGATTCGCTAGGACCAAGGATACATTAGCTGGCTTTGCAACAATATTAGATGTCAATTGTTTGGTTATACTTCAGACAGAAAGGGAGTGCCAGCGAGCGAAAAAGGGATAGATAAAGAGATACTGTCATACAGTAACCCAGAGTGGAACCTTGAATTCAAATAGTTCAGGCCAGGGTCGGACTGGCTGTCAGGAGAGTCGGGAGATTTCCCGAACGGCCGGTCAAACTGCCGCGGCATAATGCAAAAAATAAAATAATAATAATACACGGTCGTGGGCCGGTCTGCGTTTCAAAGTCCCCGAGCCGTTTTTCAGTCCCAGTCCAGACTTGATTAAGGCCATCTGATTGGTTGCAAGGCTTACGGGGGCAACTTACCATGGCTGCAAAGGAACACAGAATTCTACCGCATTCTAGAACCCCGGGTTTGTAGGAACACAGGGTTGTACCGTGTTCTAAAACCATGACATATGGTTCTGCAGAACACAACACCTACATCTCACATTCAGAGAAGGGAACTGTGTTCCCTTCTCTGAATATTCCTGTGTAATTGAAGGCTGGTTTTCATTAGTCACCCTGACAATCATGCACTTTTGTGCTTGCTATTGTGGTTATAAATTCTGCCTATTCCATGTTTCCTAACAGGAGATGCACGTTTGTGTGTATGTGTGTGTGTGTGTCATACCTAGGCCTTGGTAAGGAAAAGGAAGTGCTAAATGCATCACTTCCTGTGTGACCCGGTGACCCATCTACAGCTGTGGTCCAACAATATCCAGACCAGGAAATCATCTCTCTCCCTATCCCTTCTCCGTCTCCTTCCCTTTCTGTCCCTATCCTGGATCTTTCACTTCCATTTCCTTTAGTCTTTCATGTAATTCATGTCTTTCTCTCTTTTTCACTCCTTCTTCCTAAACTTTTCCTTAATCCCTACTTTGCTACCACTTCTCTTTCTCTCTCTTCCTCCCTCCCTCTTTCTCTCTCTCTCTTCCTCCCTCTTTCTCTCTCTATCTTCCTCCCTCTTTCTCTCTCCCTTTCTCCCTTCAAGACCCTTTCTCTCCTTTATGACCCTTTTAACTGGGAGAGAATGGGCTCCATACCTATACACTTTGGGGTTCAATTCAACCCAGCACCCTACTGACCTCAATAACTTATTAAAAACGTTCAACCCCCCCAACAGCCCCTGGAAATACCCGAACCTCACCCTGCCCCATTACATAGAAATTCCCATTTCCTCTCTTCCACCAATCACAGCCCATGTCCCCCCTTTGGCCCCTCCCCCCACCCTTGGTGGCCCTCCCGCTGCGATGCGGTTGGCTCCTTTGATCTGCCCAGTGCTCTAATTGGGAGGAAGTGAAGTGTGGGCCAGTGAGGTCACTATTACCCATGACCCCTCTCATCCACCACTCCAAATGTCGTTAGGGAGCCAGACGTTCTCACGGCGCTGACCTAAACCGCCACCCCCCCCCTACACACACTCACCACAAACACACACACGCATGCATACACACATACATACACACACCGCAGGGCAATGTGAAACATGGAGATCTGGACTGCGTTAGGACGCCTGTAAAAATCAGGCACAATTTCAATCTAATTTGAGGGACGGGAGAGGTCACTTCTGAGTGTCTCGTTAGTGTCCAGCTGTGGAGGCCTGCCGTGCTGTGTACTGGTGAGAGCAGACCAGACCAGAAGAGACCAGACCACGGACCATGGGCCACAGAACAGAACCAGACCAGACCACAGACCAGACCAGACCAGACCAGAAGACACCAGGCCACAGACCAGAAGTGACCAGACCACAGACCATGGGCCACAGAACAGAACCAGACCAGACCACAGACCAGACCAGACCAGACCACGGACCACAGACCAGAACCAGACCAGATCAGACCCAGAACCTCAGCCTAGACTCTAGCCCAGAACTAGAACTTAGACCAGAACTAGGCCAGAACCAGACCAGACCAGATCAACTTCACTTGTAGAAACCATCCGGGTTGGATCAAAGCTAAAGATTAGTCACATGACCAAGAAAAATCCTAGTGTCGGTGGCTACTGGAGAGGCTTCTTCAGATCCTGGAAGGAGAGATGACTTATATAAATATAGGATGTGTCATGGCTTGTGGGCTTTGAGTCACCCAAACAGAACCAGGCATTGATGTAGAGAGATGTGTACCTCTCTCTCTCTCTCCACACACACACACACACACACACCATAATTGGGTTCTAAAAGGCGTATTTCCTGTTGCTCATTCCCAGTCCCAGAGCTATAAAAACTAACTATGTCAAGTTGATCCCTGCTCTCTCCATATATACACAGACACACACACAGGCTTCAATGATTTATCTTGAACAGAGGGAAATACCTGTATACTGGCTGGTTCCATGCATGAATCCCAATGTGTTATCATTTACATGGTGGGTAACAGCCTTTGGTTGGATCAAAAGTGTTTGTGTGAGTGTGCATGCTGTTCAGCTGGGCTCAGGTGTGTTCAAGGAAGTGGTGGTGTGTGGTGTTCAGCTGCCATCTGCGGTGTTTAACTACCCAGGTGTGTTCAGCTGTGTCCATGGTGTGTTCAAGGTTGTTCAGCTGTGTCCATGGTGTGTTCAAGGTTGTTCAGTTGTGTTCAGCTGTGTCCATGGTGTGTTCAAGGTTGTTCAGGCTGTGTCCATGGTGTGTTCAAGGTTGTTCAGCTGTGTCCATGGTGTGTTCAAGGTTGTTCAGTTGTGTTCAGCTGTGTCCATGGTGTGTTCAAGGTTGTTCAGCTGTGTCCATGGTGTGTTCAAGGTTGTTCAGCTGTGTCCATGGTGTGTTCAAGGTTGTTCAGTTGTGTTCAGCTGTGTCCATGGTGTGTTCAAGGTTGTTCAGCTGTGTCCATGGTGTGTTCAAGGTTGTTCAGCTGTGTCCATGGTGTGTTCAAGGTTGTTCAGCTGTGTCCATGGTGTGTTCAAGGTTGTTCAGTTGTGTTCAGGGTGTGTCCATGGTGCTCAGTTGCTTACAGAGGAAAGTGAATGATTCATCACACCTCTGAAGAGGAGGGAGGATCTCACAATCATCATGTCAGAGCACGTCTTGTAGGATCTTTAAAGAGATGATTTGTGTGCAGGGCGTGTGTGTTGCATGTGTGTGTGTGTGTGTGTGTGTGTGTGTATATGCTGATGAGAGTACCTGTGTGCAGGGATGTATGTGTGCATGGGCTGTCAACTTTGTATGTATAACCTGCTGAGCATGTAAATGTGTGTGTGTCTGGCTGGCTTCCAGAGGGATGGTTTGGGTGGATTATGTTAATCCCTACCTCTCCTTAGCTGTCTAGGTGCTCTCCCAGCACTAAGCTGCCCGGACCACCCTTCTGTAGGAAGTCCCTAAAGGAACTACAGCAACACACACCATGACAACACCCAACACACACACACACCATAACTAGTTTCAAACACATACACCATGACCAGACACAAACACACATGATAAGAGTAGTAAGGACAGGAGAAGAGATGCAGAGAGAGAGAGAGAGAGAGAGAGAGAGAGAGGAGAGAGAGAGGAGAGAGAGAGAGAGAGAGAGAGAGAGAGAGAGAGAGAGAGAGAGAAGAGAGAGAGAAGGGGAGGGTTTCAGGTAGAGAACGAGAGAGGGGTACAGAGAGTGAGACAGAGACACCTGACCCCTGCATGTCCCTCAGCTGATCCTGGCTGGCAGGCCTTGGCCTTCACCCCTGATTTCTGACGCCTGACCTCTGGGCTTCATTAGACCAGATCAGATCCATCATCCACGTGTGTTGCTACCATGGAAACAACCCACCTGCTGCCAGATGTGAGTATATCCACTCGAGGGAAGACATGAGAGTCCTATGACCTTCACGTACAAACACACACACCCACACACACACACACCCACACAAACCAACACACCCCCACACACACACCCACACACACTTAAACACCCGATACTGTTGAGCTGCACTTTCACTTCTCTTTTCATCTTTCCATCGCTCCTGTTTTCTTTTCTCTCCCCATCCCTCTCTTCTTCATAGAGAAGCCAGAGGGTTGTAGGAGAAGGGTCCTAGTGCTGAGCCTAGCTGAAGGCAGAGGGCTGGCCCCTGCCTTTGTGCTCCTCTGAGGTGATCCGGACACAGGGAGCTCCTGGGTTCAGCCCCATGGGAGGAGCTTGATGACCAGGCCAGGAGACGGCTGGAACATCACCCTCTTCTTCTCGTTCTCTCTTCTCTTTGTCTTTCCTTGTTTCACACGTGCCCTCCCTCGCTCCGGTGCTCTGGCTTCATCGCCGCCTCCTCTCTTTCTGTTCACTCCTTCTCTCTGTCTCTTTCTCTCTCTGTCTCTCTCTCTCTCTTTCTTTTGCTCTCACACAAACGGAATAGATCAAACACTTACCGTTGAAAAAGAAATGTCACATTTTTATGGAGGTGACCTTTGTTCAGGTTCTGGTTATGCAAGATTATTCAGACACACACGCACACACATTGACACACACATGCAGACAAGCACACAACACTTTGACTCAATGACTCTTGGAAGGTGGTGGATATCTGTGTGGCTAAATTTAGTCTGCACTCTAAGTGGGACTTAGCCTATTATGTCTATAGCAGAACGCACACACACACAGAATCACACGCACACACACACATACTCTCATAGTCCATTTGTGTGTTAATCATTAGGTGAAGAACCCATTTGGGGTGGTGGGAATGTGGGCAGCAGTTGCTTAAGTGGGTCTTAACTAGGTCATAGGGTGAGGGGTGGGAGAGGAAACTCTCTCTCTCTTTTTTTCTGTCTTTCTATCTCTCTCTCTCTTGGTCTCTCTCTCACATGCCCTTACTTTAGAACTCTCTCTTATATCTTCAGAGAAGAATCTTCATTTTGATTTGGGTCCCATTGACTGAATGTACTACCATTCACTCGATTGACTTAGTCTCAGTGGCGGTGATGTGTGTGTGTGTGTATGTGTGTGTGTGTGTGTGACTGACAGCAGTGTCCAGCTCCAGTGACAGGGACCTATGTAGGCGGTGAATCGGAGTGACATTGCTTGGAGTGGTGTGTGTGTGACCTTTGACCCCTGGTGTCAGGTCTGGTGTCCTCCCCAAACAATAGTAACATCTCCTCCAGGGACCAGAGAACACATCGCCCTGCTCATCTCTGTCACTAATGCTGCCATAATGAGCATTCTCAACCATGGGTTTGTGGGGGGATGAAGGGAGGGAGGGATTTGTATGAATAGGGAAATCTGAAATCTAAACCAAAGATGTATCTGTGAGTGTGATTTGTAGGTGTGTTGGTGTGTGTGTGTGTGTGTATTTCCAAGAAACTAAGGTGAAGGCCATACCTCTAGCCAAGTTTAATGTTGCACCAACATTCTCAGGCTTCTGTGTGCTCAGAGCAAACTCTTCAGACTGGAGTCTTTGCTTGAAGTGTCCTGTGTCCACACACACACACACACACACACACTGTGTCCACAGGTCCTAAGGAGTCCTGAAGGATCTGTGGAGACAGGACTGTTGACTTTCTAGCTAGCTGGGGCGCTGCGTTAATACCACACACAAACATACATACATATGAAGACACATACACAAGCCGTAACACGTGTGACAGCTCCAAGCTGTTAGAAAACATGCAACTACACACTGCAAACACACACACTAAAACACCTGCACACACATACACTAACACATCTACACATCTACACACACAAACACAAATCTCTGCTGACACACACACTTACAAAACACACATGAAAGCACACACACAAACACTTTCCGGGGCCACAGAGTGCAGAGGGGAGGTGTTGATTGCAGTAGTAGAGCCTCTCCTATCGTTTAAACCGCTGATTAGACGGAAGCTTTGAAGCTGGTTTCATTGCCTGGTGATTGGGCCCTTAAACCGAGGAGGCGTTTTTTTTTCACCTTTGTTTATTGATTCCTCCCTTGTGACACCAATAAACCCGCCCGACTCACATCTGACCCCCCCCTCCTGTTTTCTCGCTCCACAGTCACCAGTCCTTTCTTCATCACTCCCTTTATTATCATTTTTTCTCTCGGGGCATCAGTTTGAAGATGACTCGTTGCTCATCTGAAAAACATAATCATGAAGGTAGTCTGCCTTGTTTACAAAAGGAAGAGTGGAGGGAGGGAGGGAGGGAGGGAGGGAGGGAGGGAGGGAGGGAGGAAGGAAGGAAGGAAGGAAGGAAGGAAGAAGGAAGGAAGGAAGGAAGGAAGGAAGGAAGGAAGGAAGGAAGGAAGGAAGGAAGGAAGGAAGGAAGGAAGGAAGGAAGGAAGAGAGGAAGAAAGAAGAGAGAAGAGAGGAGAAGAGAGGAGAAAGAGAGAAAGAGAGAAAGAGAGACAAAGGCAGAGAGAGTACATGTTCAGAAAAAGAGATGGATAAATGAGAGGGAAAGATATATTCATGAGGGAGAGATAAAGCTAAAGGGAGGAAGGGAGGAGAGAGAGAGAGAGAGAGAGAGAGAGAGAGAGAAGGAGAGAGAGCCAGAGTGTATGCAGTCCTGAGTGGAGAGTTGAACAGGTGCTGAGCTGCTATCCTGCTGTGTTGTCTTACTGGGTTCATTAGAATTCTTAGATTTGATGAGGTTTACTCTGCTGCTCTGATATACCGAGATAGATAGAGAGAGAGAGAGAGAGAGAGAGAGGGGGAGGGGAGACAGAGAGAGAGAGAGAGAGAGAGAGAGAGAGGGGGGGGGGGGGGGGGAGGGGGAGGGGGGACAGAGAGAGAGGAGGCGGCGATGAAGCCAGAGATTCTAATTCCTATTGAATTGAATTGAATTGAGATTCTAATTTCTTCTCTGTCTTGTTTTTTCTAAGAAATATAACACTCCCGTTCATGCATGCACACACACCCCCGCACCCCTTCCCCGCACCTCCCTCCCCGCTTCAGATAAGAAATCTCCAGTTCAATACAGAATCTGCCGACAAAAGAATATACACAAACACACGCATGCATCTATTCACAACAATGTAATCATGAGAAAAAAGTATAATAATATTTATTTATCTGTCACCTCTTCGTCAGCAGGCAAGGGTTGTAACCACTGAGCCACCCTCCCTTCTGACAATCATGCCACCCTCTCGCACACCCAGGTGCAGGTTGAATTAGTTTGGGACATTTTATCTATAGCAGCAAACTGCACAGTCAATCAGACAGACACATCCGGACAAATGCATACAAACACACACACACACGGGGACACACACACACACACATGGACACACACTTGGACACACATACAGGGACACATGCACAACTGATCTCTATGGTGGCACAAGGGCAAAGAAGCTGTGATTTATGAGTGTCTGAAGAACAGGGGGGAAGGGGGTGGACAAGGCCTTGACCCTGACCCATGACCCTGACCCCTCTGGCCGTAACCCTGGGTGATTCAGCCACTCTTGTCTGACGGCCACAAGGCCAGTTGGTCCTGGACCCTGTCAAGGCTCAATTCCATTCACACACACACACACACACACACACACACACACACACACACACACTCGCCACGCCCACTCTTCAAGGAGAGGACCCTCTTTTCCATTGATTAACCAATCACGCGTTAACGCCAGCATCAGTAACTTTAGTGTTTAACGCATCATTAACTGACGAGGGCAACATCCACATTCTATGGCTTCAACTGGTCCTGGCAGTGGTGTGTGTGTGTGGCCTGTCTGTCTCTCAGTCTGTCATTCTGTTGCTCTCTATCTCTCCCTTTATGTCTCTCTCTTTCTCTTTCTCTATATTTCTCATTCTCTCTCTCTCTCTCTCTCTCTCTCTCTCTCTCTCTCTCTCTCTCTCTCTCTCTCTCTCTCTCTCTCTCTCTCTCTCTCTCTCTCTCACATTATCCTGTACACATCATTCACACAGGAACAAACTCTTTAGAACCAACACCATCCTATCTTGAATCCTGATTCATACGCACACAAACGTACCTTTCTGACCCTGACTGTTGTCCACATAAACACACGTCTCTAACCCTGACTGATGGTGTTGGATCACTCCCTGGTGTCATCTCCTCTAACCTTGGAGACGGTGGTGATCAGTTCTGATCTCATTAAAGGTCCGATCGATTCCCTGTCTGGCTCCTGTTCTGCTGGGTCAGCTGGCTGGAGGGTATTGATTACTGTCAGCATCAGCAGAATGGCTGACCATCCCACCCGCTGGACCTAGGCCAGACCGGGCTGCACACATCCACACGGTTTTTCTGGAATTCAACTCTGGTTTACATTATCATGACACTTCCAGAGCTGATCGGTGCAGTGACATCCTCACAAGATCATAATTGTGATCATCCTTGTTTGCTAAAGGTGTTAAGATCCGTAAAGAAAATTCCATGATTTGCTTCTACGTACATTATATACGTGTGAAGTTTTTGAAAGCATGTGCAAAGGCGCGAAAACGTTGTCTCACTGAAATGTGGAATTAGACGTTGAACAGTTTCTCTTCCGTTTTCAGGTCAGGTTTTTGTATAGGTGGGGCAAAAAACCAACCCATTTACCTCACAGCTACCTATCTACATCAGATCACAGACGGTTGCATTCTGTTACTCAGCTGGTACGATGCAAAGACAAAGTAATTAATATATAAAACCTTCAGAGACTGCAGGTAGGTCTGTTCTGATATCTGCAATTTATTTAGCTAATGTTGCTGTTGTGCTAATTCAATAAATTCGAGGGGGCGGAGATTCAGGTCCTTCAGGCGACACGCCCGCCCAGTCTCAAGCAGAGAAGACTGCTGATTTTCTCACGATTTCAAAGCCTAATTTAACATACTTGTCTGTGTTTTTTTTTCATTCGAATTTGGATGGGTAGCTAACAACACATTCTTCTGTGGTGTGATGAACTTAAAACTCAATTTTAATTCCACTTTACAGGATCTTTAATATTATTACAGGGTACATAGCATGCATCTTTCCACATCTTTCTCTCTCTGTCTCCCTCCATACTCTGCCTGCCCCTCACTTCTCCTCTCTTTTTCTTTCCTCTTCTGTTCTTTACCTCCCCCCCCCCCCCGCCCCCAGTCAGTGGTGGGACAGCTAATCTGCACCAGGCAGGAACTCAGACCCAGATTAGCAATGTGTAATCAGGGATTTCTGAACCAATTTACAGACCAATCCCTAAAAATTTGACCCACCCTGGGGAGTCCCAACAACACCCTGGCTGGCCTCCCCAGGACCAGGCACCTTATCTGGGGCAAGACCAGAGGAGACTGGGGAGCCAGGGGTGCAGAGAGGAACTGAACCAGGAGTTAGGAGCACAGACGATTGGAGATATGTGCAGAGGGACCAATGGATGGGGTATGAAGGGATGAGGGAGGGAATGAAGGGATGAGGCAGGGAATGAAGGGATGAGGGAGGGAATGAAGGGATGAGGGAGGGAATTCAGGGATGAGGGAGGGAATGAAGGGATGAGGGAGGGAAAGCCAGAGAGAAATGAAGAGCAGGAGGGGGAGGATGAGTGGGAGAAGGGGACGAGGTTGGGATGCAGGTGGGGCAGCGATGGAGGGAGATGGAGGGAGGGTCACCAGAGCAGAGCTGCTGAGAGGAGGGCAGTGGGAGGACAGAAGGAAGGAGGGAAGGAGAAAGGAAAGAAAAAGGGAGAAGAGAAGCAGCATGAGGTGGAGAAAAAGGTTGTGTGTGTGGGGGGGGGGGTAATTTTGAGGATGACCTGGTTTTACTGGGTCAACTCTAATGAGGCAGCATCAAGTGACAGCCTTAACGCCCCCCACCCCAACACGCACACACAGACACACACGCACACACACACAGTCACACATGTACACACAGACATCTTGCCACACACCCTAGACAGCCTTAACTGTGCCCCCAGTACTAACACACGCACACATTCACACATAGACACTAATAATGAGCTGATTAACACAGCCAGATATAGTAAGACTACACTGCCCAACCAGCTGACAGAAGACCCTCCTCCCTCAACACACACACACACCTGTTCCAGATCCACTTGTAGCCAATGTCACTTGGACTGGCAACGACAATGACATCAAGGTTACCACTGACAACTAATTCATTTTTGCAGTGAGATGTTTCATTGACAACACCCAGGAAGTCTTCCCTTGACAACAGGGTCACCAACAGGAACCTTGCCAGGTTGTTAACTATTGACGATCACAGGAGAGGTTCCACGACCACCATGTCAACCATCCCATAACCGCTTCTCTATAGACACCATACAGAGTGTCACGTATCCCATAATAAACACCCAAAACCAGACTTAAAATGTGTCTCCGTAGTTATCCCAGCTCAGCATGGTTCAGTGGCTCAGCTCCGATGGTCTTTTCCTGTCCAGCGCTGGTGGTCAGGGGGGCATTTTGGTCATCCAGCCAGGATTAGTGAGGAGGATCTGGGTAAAGGATCCAGACAGGCCCCATCTGCTGTTTTGGATGCCCCACACCACAAACAACACAACACACGCAAGTGCTTGAACAAACACGCTAGCTCACACACACGCTAGCTCACACACGCTAGCATGGACTAAGCCAGACACTCTGGCTCACACACACAAATACGCACACATACACAACTGGTGATGGTCCTAGACAGTAAGCAGAGAGAGAGAGAGAGAGAGAGAGAGAGGGATAAAGAGAGAGAGGTGTCAACACTGATTTAGTTGACCGTAGTTAATTGTAAAGGTTGGATCTCATACAACAAATCATCTTGCTGTGAGTGAAGCCTGTTCATGCTGTGGCTGTCTCTCTCTCTAGCTCTCCCTGTTTCTCTGTCTCTCTCTCTAGCTCTCCTGTTTCTCTGTCTCTCTCTCTAGCTCTCCCTGTTTCTCTGTCTCTCTCTCTAGCTCTCCCTGTTTCTCTGCCTCTCGATTTTCTCAGGTTTTTCTCGCCCTGTCTCCCTTCCACTCTCTACACCTCTCTTTCTCTACCTGACTCTCTCTCACTCTCTGTACCCCTCTCTCGTTCTCTACCTGAAACCCTCCCCTTCTCTCTCTCTCTCTCTCTCTCTCTCTCTCTCGCTCTGTCTCTCTCGCTCTCTCTTTATCTCCCCTGCTTCTAATCTCTGCCTGTTCCAGTTTCCCAGGCTCCTAAACCTGATAACCCAGCTTAGGATTCACACACACACACACAGACACACATGCACAATGTGTGTAACCATGTCTCTCTCTCTCTTTTTCTCTTTCTCTCTTTTTCCTTGTCATACACTGACCCACTGACTAACCAGAGACACCTCCATATCTGTGGGTATGCAGTCACCATGGGGCCTGTGTGGGTGTGTATGTGGGTGTGCATGTATGTGTGTTTGTGTGTGATTAGCAAGCAATGCTGTTGCAACACTGTGTCCTCAGTCAGGATGCAGTTGCTTATGGCAACATTTAAAGGGTAAAGGTTTTACTGTAATTTAGCTGGTTGTATTGTGGTAAAAGTTTAGAAACACTAACCATTTCCTAACATCTGATCAACATTTCTCAATGCAGCAGAGATGTAAACCAAGTTTGCATTTCCAAGTATGTCAAAGTTCCGGACTTGAAAACATATGGATAGTTTGTATCTCCCTGTGTGTGTGTGTTTGTGTGTGTGTGTGTGTGTGTGTGCGTCTGTGTGTGTAGGTGTTTTTGTATGTGTATATGTTTGAAGCGTGTGTGATTGTTGGTGTAAGTGTGTGTGTTTGTATGTGTATGTCTTTGAAGTGTGTGTGTGTGTGTGTGTTTGTGGTTCTACATGTGTGTGTGGTCTTATACAGCAATGCCATGTGGACCCTCCAGAAACATGGCTCCCTGTGTGTGTTCAGGGCCCCAACCCACAGGCAATCTAACACCCCAGAGAAAACCAAGGAAGAGAGAGAGACCAAAAGAGAGCGAGAGAATGATAGGATAAATCAGGCCTGAAGAAAGACAAAGGCAACTGGCCGAGGGGCCCTGAGTGTCATCTTGCCTCCAGTGGGGGAAAGAAGAAGGGAAGCAAAGGAAGAAGAAGAAGAAAAAAAAGGAAGTCTGGAATTTACCAGAGGAAAGTTCTTTCTTTTTCTGGACAGCTGAGTGTCTTATTATGGGATTAGATTTAACCAGTGCCCCCCCCCCCCCCCCAGGAATGTGGAAGAGAGGACTGGTGGTTAAGAAATAGAGGGGCACAGGATTGGAAGGGGGGCAGGGGGGGGGGGCTGCGGCCATGGGATGTGGGGAGCATGGTGTCAGATGGGGGGTCTGGGTGGTAGAGAGGAGGGTGGTGGGTTTAGGACAGGGTTGGGTTGGGTGGGGGGACTTTGGCTGCCTGCAGGCTTGGCGATGTGCCCGGGGGGAAGGACAGGGGGCGGAGGAGGGGCAGAAGCTCTGTCTCACAGCCTGGACCCATGCCAGCTCCACAATCACTCCTCATCCTCAACAGCTGGCAGATAATAAGCATTCAGTGGCTTACAGTCACTCTTCCACAACCTGGCAACCGCAGGGACATCCCTCCATGGGTGTCGTTGCACCAACCTGGCAACCCGAAGATATCCCCCTGGAGGGTGCTCTGGATGATGTTGGGCCGCTCTTGTCAAAACATGCTGCTAATTGATCAAGCCAGGTGAAGATGTGTGACCTGTTTCGCACACACAACACACAATACACAATACACACATAGAAAAATGCTTTATCTCTATTTACACCCCCACTCAGAGTCACACACACACACATTTGCTGCATTTGATCCACCATGCTAACATTTTACTAAACTAGCAGACTGGGACCTGTGAGAGTTTGTGTGGGTGTGTATGTGTGCATATGTGTGTGTGCACGCATGTGCGTGCGTGTGTGTGTGTGTGTGTGTGTGTGTGTGTGTGTGTGTGTGTGTGTGTGTGTGTGTGTGTGTGTGTGTGTGTGTGTGTGTGTGAATGTGTGTGTGGGTGTGTGTGTGAGGTGGGGGAGTTCTTATGTTTATATGAAGTCTGTTTGAAACTCAGTCCATGTTTATAATCCTCCCACTGAGATTTCCCCCAGACAGCTCACTCATTGTAAACATCACATTTAAAGGGAGTTTTTCTTTCAAGCTCTCTTTAAAACAAAAGAAGAGCAGAAAATAGACTCTCCCCTTTAAAGACACACAAACAGACCACCTGTCAGTCAAACTCAGATGGTTCTGTGATGTCAGAGAGACAGAGGACAGGATACACACTGTTTAATCTCCCAGTGTGTGACACCCCCACACACAAACATCTGTATGTGGTTGTGTGGCATCTGGGAGCGGCATCCGTCTGATTTCCTTTGGACGGATTCCTGTGTGTGGCAGGTGACAATGAAGATTAATACAAGTCTGCTGAGATGGAGCCTGGGTTTGGGCCTAGGCCTGGGTCTGGGCCTAGGCCTGGGTCTGGGCCTAGGCCTGGGTCTGGGCCTGGGTTGGGTCGAGTCGGGTTTGAGACTGGGACTAGGACTAGGACTGATTGAGTCTGAGTCCTGGTTGGGCTGGGACTGGCCCAATGTGGAGCTGGCATTACACAATCAAGGAACACGCTTCCTGACTTAGGAACACATACAGGAAGTACGTATAGTGTTGGATGCTATCAAAGGGCTGTATGTAGAAGAAGGTGATTTTGAACCATAAGGACGTGTGTGTTTGTGCATCCTTGCAAGCAAATGGGTGTGAGTGTGTGTGTGTGTTACCAGAGCTGAAGAGCCCCATATGCAGCCCATTAGAAAACACTTAGACCATCTGATAGTTTGGCTGCTGTGTTCATCTTCACAGAGGAAATCTCCTACAATGAGAGTTTACTGTGTTGTGTTAAGTCAACACAAGCCCTCTCTTAAACTGTGAATAAAGATGAGTTCATTGGTAAAAGATGGGGCTTTAAATGAAAGATGTCCTTGTTAATGTGAGCGATTCATCTTGTGGTGTAACAGCACTACGCTACCTGGAATTCCTTGTCCATCAGGTAGTTGTTCTAACCAGTCAGAATCTATGAAAGAGTGAACAAGGAGGAAGATGATGGTGATGATGAAGAGTCCCAGTTGTATGGGAGATACCAGAGGAGCGAGCTGTGCGCACTTCCAGGGATACCCTGAGGCCAGAGGCACAACAAGATCAGCTGACAGATCTCCCAAGCATTAAGAACCTCCCTACTTGAAAACACAGCTCATTGTCCAAAGTCACTAAAATTATTAACTGTATTTTGCTGGGCTGTTAATAGAACATATGCATTTGTGTTTGTTTATGTGTTTGATGCAGTGTGTGTGTGTCCGATGCCGTGTGTGTGTGTGTTGTCTAAGGGGTGGTCTAATAAAGCACTGGGAGAAAGAGAGAAGACGTGCTGTCTCGGCTGGAGAGAGACCAGGTTCAGAGACAGCAGCTGGCACAGACCAACAAGCCGTGATGTCATCACCCCCACTCCACTTGAGGAAAGCCTCAGCATTTTTAAGGTCACTGGGACCCAGAGGTAGAGGTCAAAACTGTGACCTCCACACAAACACACACACTATCAAAACTATCCACACCCCCCCACCCCTCTGACAGCTGGCCCAGTTCACACTGCCCTTCCCTGGCTTCGGTGTCACCAATCAGACCCTTAAAACAAAAGGCCTGGTGCTCTTTAACTACCCAGTGGGAAACAAACAAAGACTTACCCAGGGAAATGAATAACTAATCACCCAGCTCCAGAGCGGCCCAGGGGTCACACAGGGCAAGCCCAGGCCCGGCCTTCTCTGTCTGGAGAGGTTTATTACGTCTGGTGCCTCGACTGGAGCAGAGCAAAGGTAGGGGCTGAGGCTGAGGCTGAGGCTGGGGTTGAGATCTACAGAGCAACTTCAGTGTTCAGTGTTTCTGTTTGGAGACAGATGATTCACCTTTGGTAAACTCTCACACAAACACACACACACAGCCCTACTCAAGTGTGCAAAGACACATTTCTCACACACTCTGACACACATCTAAGCTGTTCAGAGTCGGCACACTGGGAGAGTCACCTTGTCAATGTGCCCCCATGTGACATGTCAACACTGCCACATCCTGTCAACACTGCCACATCCTGTCACCACTACCAAGTTGATGCTGGTTATTCCTCAAAAACATGCCTGCCTGTCTACTTGTCTGTCTGCCTGTCTGTCTGTCGGCCTGTCTGCCCGTCTGCCTGTCTGTCTGTCTGTCTGTCTGTCTGCCTTTGTGGCTGTGAGATTGTGTCTGTCTCTGCATGCGTGTCTGTGGTTGGATAACTGTCATTCTTCATCCTGTGTCTTTGTTTCTCTCTACCTATTCATGTCTCATTCTCTCTCTCTCTCTTCCTCTTTCTGTGACACAGAAACATAAGTACTCATTTATATACAGCCCCCCATGGGACATGAATTAAATGTCATAATTACTTTAGGGATCTCATGCTGACACTTTGGTCTAAACACTAGAAATCTAGGCTATGATGTCTCTGGCCCTCTCCTCTCTTCCCCTGTCATTTTCTTCCCTTTTCTTCTCCTCCTCTTTCCTTCCCATACCCTGACAGCTGATAGAACAGCCCCCCAACAAAAAGGACAGAAATATGAAATAATTTATTCCATTTTTAGAAAGACACAGATACAAAAATGTATGTCTTTTGTTATTAGAATGACATAATCCAGGCACACAATGCAGGGATGTGCAGGTGACTGGAGCTGGGGAAGGATGTGTTGTGATGGAAGCTTCCAGAGAGTGAGACTACAGCTGGAGGGTGTTGGGCAGGAAGAGAGCTGAGTTTCTCCTGCAGTGTGTGTGTGTGTAGGGGGGGGCTAGTGGCTTCCCTGTATTAAAGAGGAGCAGCAACAAGGAAGTGACTTCATCCTGTACTGAACACTGGCCAGCAGCCATGTGAGACACGCTGAGAACCTCACACCTTACTGACACAGACACACGCTAAGCACACACACACACACCGGTAGACACACACACACCTCTAGACACATGCACATATGGGCACACATAGCTCGCTCACTAAACACACACATAAACACACTCAGATGGATTCTTTGTGTGTGATTCCAGAGAAACATGTCTAGAGGCAATGAGCCTTAGTGTAATGTGTCTGTGTGTGTGTGTGTGTGTGTGTGTGTGTGTGTGTGTGTGTGTGTGTGTGTGTGTGTGTGTGTGTGTGTGTGTGTGTGTGTGTGTGTGTGTGTGTGTGAGAGAGAGAGAGAGTCTGTCTGTATGTTTATCTTGAGCCTGTCTGTCTGTCTCTGCCCTGTCTGTGTGCGTGTGCTTTTCATGTCTGTCTGTTCATGTGTGTGTGTGTGTGTGTTTGTCACATGTTGTGTGCATGCAGTTGTGTCTCTCCTCTCCATGTCTGTGTTTTTCAGTGTGTCTCATGGTCATAAAGTAACAGAAGCGAGCCAGGTCTTTGCGGGGGCGGAGGAGTGTGTGGGGCGGGTGGGGGGGGTGCAGTGGAGGACCCAAGGGGCTTTGGCTGCATTCCACTAACCCCCCCACCCCCGGGGTCAGCACGCGACAGGTGCTGACTTAAGAGCCCCTCTAGCCCCTCTATCCCCCACCTCTACCCCAACACACACTTCACTTTTGCTCCTTAACTTCCATCATTTTGCCCTGGCTTGATCCATGGGTATGTCTCTGAACCCCCCTGCCCACACATACACACATACACACACACACATGCTAAAACACACACAGGCATACAAAAATATATATACACCTACTAATACACACATATATAACACCTTCTCACATCCAGACACCAGCACACACACCCACACACACAGACTGTTCCGTTGTGGTTGGGCAGCTGTTTTCAGCCCAGGTAGATTGATGGAATCTGCATTGCAGATGAATCTCTCAGACTATCAACTGGTCCTTGTACCTCCACACACCTTCCTAATAACTGACTGCTCTCTCTCTCTGCCTGTCTGCCTGTCTGTGTCTGTCTGTCTGTCTGTCTGTCTCTCTCTGTCTCACTGTTCGTCACCATCTGTCTCTCTCTTTCTCTAGCTGTCTTTATCTGTCTCTTAGTTTGTCACCATCTGTCTCTGTCTTTTTCTGTCAGTCCCCAACTCTCTCAAGCCTCTCTCTCTCTCTCTCTCTCTCTCTCTCTCTCTCTCTCTCTCTCTCTCTCTCCCGCTCTCTCTCTCTCGGTTCTCTTTCTGTCTCTCTGCTCCCATCTCTCTCTCTCCCTTGCTCCCTCTCTCTCTGTCTCTCTCTCTCTCCATTGTGTCTGTCTTTCTCTTTCCACTCAGCTTTACCATTCTATACATCTCCTCACCTCCTCCCTTCTCTGCATTACTCTCTCCCTCCCTCTCTTTTTCTTTGTCCCCTTTTTCCGCAGTCTCTTTCTCCTTCCTCTCCCTCCCTCCTCCCTCCCTCCCTCCCTCCCTCCCTCCCTCCCTCCCTCCCTCCCTCCCTCCCTCCCTCCCTCCTTCCTCTCCCTCCCTCCCTCCCTCCCTCCTGGTCTCTCTGTCTGATGGTGTTAGCCGGTGCCAGCCGTTGTGGCGGGAAAGAGCGTTGTTGGCGGCTCGCGTTCCTACCAGCCGTTAGACACACATACACACACATACACACACACATACACGGTGTCAACGAGGACAAAGTGTCTGGCTGAGAAAACGCAGGTCTGTATCGCCCCCTGCAGACGGCTGGGGGCACTGCACCAACCGGCATCAACAAACAGAGTGAGAGAGAGAGAGAGAGAGAGAGAGAGAGAGAGAGAGAGAGAGAGAGAGAGGATGATGAAATCCTGGCAGCTTTTCAGCAACGGCACAACTGAACCTCGAGCAGGCAGGGTGGAGCTTACAGCCGTGACATCATCACTGTTATAGGATTGCTCGCAGCCGCACAGGCTATTATGCAAGAGATGAGGGAGGGAGGGAGAGAAGGAGGAGAGGGAGGGAGGGAGAGAGGGAGGGAGAGAGGGAGGGAGAGAGGGGCAATGCGGACAAGTGGGGGTTTTATGAGGATAGACGAGGTTAGTCTGTGATGTGACGCAGACGACCGTGTGTCCTCAGTGTTTTCTACCCACTCACACACACATCCTTCTCTCACATCTCACACACACATCCCTCTCTCGCCTTCTCCTTTGTCTCCTGTCCAGGACAGGCTTGCTGGGCAGTGTGTGTTTGGTCTGTGTTCAAGGAGCGGCCTCCAGACCCCTCAGTCTGCTGTGGTCCTCCACACTAGGGGAGAACCCACGCTTCAAGACACGAATGACTGGAACAAGAGCTTCGAAACAACCTGTTAAAGATGGCATCTTTGACAAATTATGAGAAGATTGTAAAAATGCAAATAGTAAACGACGAGGCAAATCAATTCAAATGTGTGTTGTTGCATTGCTGGATGCTTTCAAAGGGAGGTGATCATGGTGAGTACACACCCACACAGACACACATGCAGACACACACACAGACACACTCAGTCAAGTCCTAACAGAGTCCTGTTAGAAACAGATAATAAGGGCTTCAGCATCAGAGATTTTCCGAATAGGTTTGTTTTCTGTCCACAGTCACGGTCGGCAGGGGGATGGAGGGATGCAGAGGAGAATGTGGTCTGGATGAGGTGAAGGATAGGTGGAGAGGAGTGAGATGTGGATGAGGTGAAGGAGAGGTGGAGAGGAGTGAGATGTGGATGAGGTGAAGGATAGGTGGAGAGGAGTGAGATGTGGATGAGGTGAAGGAGAGGTGGAGAGGAGTGAGATGTGGATGAGGTGATGGAGAGGTGGAGAGGAGTGAGATGTGGATGAGGTGAAGGAGAGGTGGAGAGGAGTGTGGCTCATGGATCTCTGTCTCGATTTCCCCTTTTCCCATTCCCTCTCTTCACCTCCCCTTTCCATTCCTCTCAGACTGTGTCACATAAAACGTGGTTATCTCGACGATTCAACACACACATCTGCAGAGGTGACCTTCACCAAGACAGTTACGGCCACACACACATGCACACAGTAGTGGGCATGGTGCCTAAAAGGCTAGACTGAGGCTAGAGGCATGCCCCTTTCATTGAAACAAATCATCAATTAATAATTGATGTGACTTGTGATGTATGTGAACCATACTGTAAATCTGATCACCGTAGGGTTCCAGATTCCCACACACTCCTCCAGAGCCCAGATGATCTAGATGCTGGGTGGATCACAGGTGGTCCTATAGTGGGTGTCATGTCAAGCCCCTCATTGTGTAGCTTCACCACAGGTGTCCCTGAAGCCTGGGCAACGTTCCAGAACCCTAGCTGCCCAATCAGAAGGCAGCCCATCAGCCGTCTGGGAAAGGGGTGGGGAGGAGTAGGAGGAGAGGAGGAGGGCGAGGACAAGGAGGAGAACAGGCCATCATCAATTAGGAGACAATGTATTTAGTGGAATGAAGAGAAGTATGAACAATTTAATTGTTTCCATAGAGGTCCAGCCTTTGAAGGCTGACACTGCTAAGATGTGTCCAGGCTCTGGGGATTGAGGACGACAGCCTCCTTAGAGCCCAGTGGGATACTTATAATTTGCTAGGGGAAGGGGGAGTTAATAGAACAATGCCATTGTGCCTGCTGGAGTTAGTGTAGGAGGGGGGTGTGGGGTGGGGGGGGGGGCATTTAGAACAGAGGGGATCAGCGGAGGGGGGTGGAGGGGCTTAATACCTCTGTATGGTCACATGCCCATACCAGCTGCCAATCAAAACCCAATCTCTGAGGGTTGCGTAACATTGCCCACATTGACACGGCGACCACCCAGCACCTCCACTGCTTTGATGCCAAGTAGGTCATCGTTAACAGTGATGCTCGTGCACACACACACACACACACATCACCAACACACACACCCCACACACACACGTCACCCACATATACACCTCACAGCTCACACACAAAATGCTCACACACACAGCACCCACGCACACATCACTCACGTAAACACACTGCATATGTTCAGCAGGAGCATGTTCAGCGGGCTAACCAGTGTCGAACCAACGTCCAGACAGCATAGAGGTTTGGCCCAGATATTGATTACCAATAACATGATCAATAGGTCTGTGTCGGATGACATCGCTAGCTAATGCTCACCCGACGCCTAACTTAGAAGCCGTTCCTACAGTTACATGCCACAGGATTATAAGTTCCTGATCAATACCAGACAAACTGTAGTCATAGTTGGTAGGCTACTGCTTGGAATGAAAATGTTAAGCAAGAATTCAATTAGTTGGTAGTGAGCATGGCAGATCAATATTCAGTTCAAGTCAGTTTGATCTGTGGCAGACGCGTCTGTTTAATCTGATCTGGTCTCTTCCAGCGTCCTCACAGCTGACATGACTAATGACTGCGGAGAGGATGTAGGGAGGGGGGGGGGGGAGAGTGGGGAGGTAAAGAGAGAGGAAAGAGGAAACAAGGAGAGGGAGAAAGAGGGCTGGAAAAGAGAAGGCGAGAGAGAAGAGGAGGAGGGACGCAGAGCGAGGTGGAAGGAGACAGTTGAGAGGGGTGGGGGGGGCAGTGTAAGAGAGAGAGCGAGAACAAAAGAAAGAAAGAGAGCGAGAAACAATATACAGAGAACAATATAGGGTAGAGTTTCCCCAAAAAAGAAAGAAAAAAGAGAGTGAGAGATAAAAAGAGATAAAGAGAGGCAGCGAGAGGGAGAGGGAGGGAGGGAGAGAGAGACGCTGCTAGCTAATGCAGTCAGACAGAGCAATGTGTACGCCTCTTTGTCTGTTGGTCAGTTAGATAGCCTTGCTCCACTCGCCCTGGCCTCCCTACTAGGTGGTCATTAGATGGTGTCACATCGGGTTCCTATCAAGCCTGTTCTACACACCACAGAATGAATGGAGCCTCCACGGGCTGGCTGTGGCCCCCGGTCAGAGGGGCCAGCTGCGGGCTGAGGCTACCCAGGGTGACAGCTCTCTGTTTGGGGTAGAGAGGGGAGCTTGAGGGGGGGTGGGTGTCCAGGAGCTTCCAGAGGTTCCCAGGCTCAGACCCTGGGGATGGGGGAGCTGTGAGGGGCCGAGGGGATTTTTGGCGGTGAGGTGAAGGAACATTTTTGGCGGAGGGCGGTGGTGGGGGCAGAGGGGGGCTGTCACCACCCATCATGTCTCGATGCAGAGCTGAAGGCCTGGGCTTCTGTTAAGTGCTTCTCAGAAACTTGTCTTCTCCTTTATTTATGTTTGTTCACTTTCAACTCCACCTCCTCCTCCTGCTCTTCCATCCTCCTCCTCCTACTCCTCTTTCTCCCACTCTTCACCTAGTCGTCCTCCTCCTACCACTCCAATTGTTCCATTAAATCCTCCTTCTCCTCTCCCTCCTCCCCCCTCCTCCATCACTTCCTCTTCCTCCTCTCCTTCTGCGAAATCACCTGATCTGTGAGACCGTTGCTTCCTCTCCTAAATGTTTGATCATGGTGGTCCAAATGCTCATTCTTTCCACACCTCAACAACCCGGTCCATTCCCCCATTTGATATGATTGTCTGTGTTGCTATGCTCTGTGGGCACTGGGAATAGGAATGATGTGCACCTCGACAGCAGAAACACATATTAGATTCACCTGCCGTTCTCACAGCCAACACTGTCAGACCCACGTGTGAGACCACAGACACAGAGAGAGAGACATTGACAGGTCAGAGACAAAGCGAGAGAGAGAGAGACTGGAAATAAACATCTTAAGTAAAGACTTCCCCCTCCTTCCTCTCTCATCCTTTAATCTACTGTAACTTCAGACTGGAGGTATGAGAGACCATTAATACCCAAACATAGTGTAAACACAAAGATTAGACAGGCCAGAGTGGTTTATATACACAACACTGCAGACAGACAGGTCAGAGTAGTGTGTATACATTATCTTGCAACAGACAGGTCAGCGAGGTGTACATTAACACCACAGGTCATGCATTAGTCAGGATCCACTATGTCACTCCACAGTCTTAGTGATAGCTTTGATCTTATACATAACCTCTTTACTGACAGATTTCACACACACACATATATACACATGGTCAATCAAACACACACACACACACACACATCATCTCTGAGTGGTACTAGAAATATCACTCACTCCAGACAGTGGGGTCCCACAGGAATCCCTCCACACCATCCGTCAGGACCCCATACAGTACAGTGGGGACAACCCCCATAGAGCAGGGAGGTGGATATTGGAAAAAGAAAGCTGGTTAGAGAGACAAACAGAGAAAGAGATTGACAGTGAGAGAACAAGAGAGAGAGAGAGAGAGAGAGAGAGAGAGAGAGAGAGAGAGAGAGAGAGAGAGAGAGAGAGAGAGAGAGAGAGAGAGAGAGAGAGAGAGAGAGATGGTTACAGAGACAAAGAGAGAGAGAAGGCAAGAAGCAAAAACACACAAAGAAACAAAGATAGTGTCGAGGTAGATTCAGACAAAGACACAAAGGAAGTGCGTGAGTGTGGAGACAAAGGAGAGAGTGTACAGGAGCCTGCAGTCTCCTCGGGTACCTATGGATTCCAGGGGAGAGGGGGAAGTCTGCTGGACCACTCCCCACGCCCCCCCCCCCCAACACACACACACACACACACACACACAGGCAAGACCTGCAAAGCCATTGCTGTAGAGAGTGCAAACTCCCCAATGACATCATCCATATCATTACGACATGCATCCTATATTGACTACACTGTACCAAGGACAAAGAGAGAGGAGAGAGGGAGAGGGAGAGGGAAAGAGGAAAGAGAGTGGGAAAGAGATGGAGGGAGGGAGGGAGGGAGGGAGGGAGGGAGGGAGGGAGGGAGGGAGGGAGGGAGGGAGGGAGGGAGGGGAGGGAGGAGGGAGGGAGGGAGGGAGGGAGGGAGGGAGGGAGGGAGGGAGGATTGAGAGGGGTGAGAGAGATTACAAAGACAAAGAGAGCAAAAGACACATATCAGAAATTAATGATCTAGTGCCCCTCCCCCATTTGATATGATTGTCTGTGTTGGCTCGGTGGGCATAGGAATGATGTGCACCTCGACAGCAGAAACACATATTAGATAACACTCCCACCCCCCTCCCTCCACACCGCTCTCTCTCCCTCCACCCTGCACCCTCTCCTAGCACCATCCAGCAGACACAATAGAAACACACACTTCTACAGTAGATGTCAACCCCCACCCCATTTGGGTTGTAATTAGCATAACAGCACATGGGTGGCAAAGGGGCCGTGACTGTTAACATATTCCCCCCACCTAATTGGCCAGTTTCAACATGTGACCGTTCTGCGGCGAATTACATTTAAAGCAGGTGAATCTTATTGAAAGCTGGATTATAGGAATGTATGGAAATTATTTCTGCTACCCTCAGCCCAAAGGAATTGATGTGAGACAGTTTTGACACATGTCCTTGATATTTGAGCTCCTGCTCTTAACTGAACACCAGGACAGAGAGGCTTTTCATTTCAGACAGGCAGAGTTAGGGGCATCCCTGGAGCTGTGAGAGGGGGCCTCTTGACAGCGACCACCCCAATGAATACACACGGCTCCCTCCGAAAGCATGGAACTGCAGGAATTTACCATGACAACAGAAATAACCTCCCTCAGGTGGGCCCTAATGAAGACAGAGAGACACACACACACACACACACACACACACACACTCAGGACCTTAGCAGTGAACCCCTTTGACATTAACCTTCCAGTAACCTATGTAATGGTTCAAGGAAAACGTGCGTTCTACTTGGGGCTCCCTTTCTCCATCCTCCTAATGTTCCCAGCCGTTCCCCTGATCCTAACCCCAACCCTGGGACGAATCCACGGTTTGAGTCCAAGTCCCACCAGGGCGGTCCTTCAGGACTTGTGCCAGTGCATTGCTTTTACCTCTTAATGTATAGCCTTTTGCTTGATAACCTAACCCCATCACCAAGCCCACCCCAGCCCCAACCCACCCCAACCCCAACCAGTCTGGTACAGTGAGGCCTGTCCCTAGTCCTCCACATCAGCCTCTTCCCTCCAGAACAACCTTTTAGACCAAGTGTCAAAACTGGGTTTTGTTATCCTGCCATCCTGGACAACACGTGTGGAGCTGAGTTGTATGTTTATGTATGAGTGACTCCTTTAGGTTCCTAGAACCCTTGTTTCCCAGGGGCATCATTAGGGGGCGATCCACTTCCTGTTGCATGAACAAGTGGTCCCTGAAGCAAAGCTACATGGGGGCCTCTTCCAGGGCTGTTTACACCACAGGAAATATCTTTGTTGTCCGTCCAAGCGCTCCGTCACAACGCTGCCGCTGTAAACACATCAGAGGATCAGAGAAGCCGAGCGCCGTGCCAGACCCGACGCCAGCACAGGTCTGCGCCTGATCACAGAATACAGTCAGCGAGCGGTTACCTAGCGACCTGGGGCTACGCCAGAGACAGTGGTGGAGAATGGCTTTTACCGCGTGTGTGGGTGTGTTTGTGAACACACAGTATACATATACACTATATATAAATACGTGTGTGAGTGCTTCTGTGAGAGTGTGTTTGCGTGTGCTTGTGGGTGTATGTGTGTGCCTATGTGTGAGGGGATGTGCGGGTGTCGTTTTTCAACCTGCGGAAAGGTCTGTTGACTTGTGTGTGCTTGCGTATCTCTAGATTCCAGCCCTGTGTTACTGCTGGTGCTAGCTGGATATCTGGGGCAGCACATTCCTGAGGTGGGATCCAGATCAAAGACGGAGGCATGTCTGTGAACTCCCACGACCCCCACCAGCAGGTAAAAAGGCATTGCATTCTGGGTAGGCCGTCAGGTATTTCCGGAGCTGTGCCGGTAACTCACCTTGGGCCTATTTACAGTGAACCCACAGATCAGCTTTCAGTGAAAACTGTGTGTGTGTGTGTACTATACCATATGTATGTACATGTGTGTCGAGCCAACATGTGTTTCTGATGAGTCAATATAGATCTGCATTTCAAATATAACTAATGGGAAGCAGAGAGCAAGGGATGAAAAGAAAGAAAGAAAGAAAGAAAGAAAGAAAAGAAAGAAAGAAAGAGAGAGGGATGGATGGAGAGAAATGAGAGAAGTGGGAGGTTGGGAGGAGAGGAAGGAGGGGTGCACATTCCTGAGGCCTGATGTCGGAGAGATGTGAAATTAAAAATATCCCAGACTGATGGAAGGGGTCCAGGTTGCAACCACACACACACACATACATACACACACACACACACACATACATACACACACACACACACACACACACCAACCGGGGGGTCTCTGACGTCCCGCCAACCATTCACTCACAGCCAATTACTGCTCCTGTGATGTGTTCCCCACCACACCGCACCCCACCACCCCTGCCTCACCCTGCCTCACCCGTCCTCACCGCCACTCCTCCACCCCTCCTCTCCTCCTGCCTGCCTCCCGTTTGCTGTGGAGCTGTCAGAGCGCAGGAGATCAAACCCCAATCAAACGCACCCTGTCACAGTGACCAGGTGATGATTAATGGCCCGTGTTCTCTTCATCCAGAGAAGAAAGGAGCAGAACAGGGGGATGGACAGATGGAAGACATCAGCTTCCTCAGAGTACAGTAGCAAGTAGGATCATTCCCTCTCCTCTCCTCCTCTCCTCCCCTCTCCTCTTCTCGACCCTCCTCCTCCCTTTTCCCTACCTCTCATCTCCTGTCATATCTTTTCCCCTCTCCTCCCATCCTCTCCTCTTCCCTGCCCTCCTCTCCTCCCCTCCCATCTCCTCTGCAGTAGTCCTGTGTATCTCGGCTGTTGACCTTGATCTGGGCCACAGGATTTGTTTAGCTCTGCTTCGTTTAGAGTAGAGGGATGTCTGTCTATTTTCTTAGGCTCTGCGAAAATTAACAGTGGATACAAGGGTTGTTATTCATGTGTGGCCCTCACACGCTCAGGCACACACACACACGTATAACACACTCTCTGTCCTCTCAAGCACTAATGGGGAAAGACACAGAAACACACACAAAACGTGTTCTCTCAGGCGCGCACACACACAGACGCTCACCAGTGCCAGTGGCGTCCAACAGAGTTCTGCGGTGGAAACCAAACACAGGAGTGTTTTGACTGCATTTGATCCATGGATCCGGGTGGCGAGTTGCCAGGTTGGGATTGATGACTTTCACCCACAGGAGAACATTTACTGGAAAAACATCCTCACAGGAATTCTAACATTTTTATATTGGACCTGGACATAGGGTCACAGTCATGGCTGCACTGGGTCCAAGTGGTCCCTAAGTGATGATGAAGAGAATACATGTATATGCCTCTCTCTCTCTCTCTCTCACACACACACACACACACAGACACAGACACACACACACACAGAGATCAAAAGCAAGCACTCCTGTTACATATGGTTGGTAGCACAAGAAGAAGGCTCAAACTATACACACATAACACATATACACACACACCATCTATGTGGAGTGGAGTGGAGTCTGTATTGTGTTTCCCCTGTGTGTCTGAGGTTGCTGTCATCCCGTGGTCCTCTTGTTGAGGTTATCCTAATAAACAGGAAGACAGACACACTTCCTGGCTGGATCAATACTGAGGAGAGAGACAGGGAGAGGGGGGAGGGAGGGAGGGAGGGAGGGAGGGAGGGAGGGAGGGAGGGAGGGAGGGAGGGAGGGAGGGAGGGAGGGAGGGAGGGAGGGAGGGAGGGAGGGAGGGAGGGAGGGAGGGAGGGAGGGAGGGAGGGAGGGAGGGAATTTAAACCTAAGGGACAGAGATCAGACAGAGAAAGGGAGAAACATATTAAGGTTGAAAATACAAGGCGGAAGACAAACAGACAGAGAGAGGAAGAGAGAGAGAGAGGGAGTGGAAGAGAGAAAGAGAGAGAGAGAGGGGGGGGGGGTTAGTGGAGGAGAAAGAGAGAGGGGGGGTAGTGGAGGAGAAAGAGAGAGAGGGGGGGGGGGGGTAGTGGAGGAGAGGCAGGAGTAAAGTAGGGACTCTCGGGATGGTAACTAAGGCGAGACGATCGATCTGGGACGTAGAGAGAGCTCACGTTTCAGCTCCTCAGCAGAAGAGCAGTGAACAGTCTGGACAGGGTCACCTCCACCGTGTGTGTGTGTGTGTGTGCACGTGTGTGTGTGTGTGTGTGTGTGTGTGTGTGTGTGTGTGTGCACGTGTGTGTGTGGGGGGGAGAAAGAAAGAGAGAGATTATGAACAACTGCACATATTCTCCCTCCATCCATCCACTTCAATGAAGACAACTGATCCCCAATCACACACACATACACACACACACGCACATAAACACACACACACAAATAAACGCACACACACCCACACACACACAACGGCCCAGTGACAGACGACCGAGCATGTGGTATCTGTGCGACCTGTGACCTGGAAGCCTCTCCCCTCTCTGACCCAGTGGAGGCTGACGGATGGTTCTGGGACACCAATGCCTCCAGCCTCTGGGTCGTCTTTGTGTGACTGGCCAATCAGATGGGAATAGGTCATACGAGGGTCAGATAAGGGACAGACGAACTCTGACCCCCAGCGTGATGGTGAAGGAGCTGTGGTATGTTGGGGATCTGGGGGGTGAAGAGTAATGCAGAATGGTAGAAGAAGACAATAGTGATGAATATTTAAAAATGGAAGGAACGAACACAGTGTATAACTCCAGGAATTAGACCAAGCCCTTCTGCATGGAGTCTACCAGATTATGGACACTATTACATTATTTTCTGTGCCAAGCCTCAAAAGAAAGGAAATGTAGATGGCCACCACAACCCTAACTCTACCGACGCATGAACAAGATTTATTTCAGTACCCGTTATATCTGCTACAGCACTGTAGGTCTTTTGTACATGCATCACATGTCGTAGGTCAAACATCACAACACCCCTTGTTTGTCGGTAGAGTCAGGGTTCATTTGACTTCCTCACACACACACACACACAAACACACAAGCAAAGATACACACACAAACACATTAACATGCACACAAACATTCGCACAGAACCACATAATAACCACCCCCGGGGCCAGAAACACTGCCTTTCACACATAAACAGTTAGGGGGTTTTCAGACTATTATTGGATGGCATCAGATACAAGTGCCAGGGGACCTCGTGAGCGCCAGAGAAACTGACAGCACGTGGTGTCAAGGCTCTGTCCCCACGTGCTTCTAGAACAGACGGTGTCATGCCTCAGTCATCCGGATACCATGAGTCAAGGCCTGTCAGTGAGGAACGGGCACAAGCTCACAGCTCTCATCCTCCCGCCTTCCCTGTCCCTCTCTCTTCTGTCTCCCTCACCCCCTCCCTGGCTCTGTCTCTCTCATTCATTCCCTCCCTCCCTCGTTCCACTAAATGGATGTCTCCTTCTCTCTCTCTCTCTCTCTCTCTCTCTCTTTCACAGACTCCAAGTGTCTGATAATAACTGGCTCATTGTCATTTTTAAAAGGCTGAAATAAGTGAGGGTATATTTAGAAATAAATATTTAAAAGAGAACGGGGGACAAACAATAAGTCTAAAATAAGCTCAGATAGACTCTATTAAAGGGGCTTACAGTTACAGCTTACAGTTACAGTTCAATTCAGTACTTCCAAGATCCAGTCAAATCTCTAAACCACTGAGGTCAGATTCAGACCTTGAGGCATTCCTCCACCCAGAAAACTGGTCTGAGGTCAGACGTTAGACTCTAGGGACAGACCTAGAGCAGTCCTCCACCCAGAAAACTGGTCTGAGGTCAGACGTTAGACTCTAGGGACAGACCTAGAGCAGTCCTCCACACAGAACACTGGTCTGAGGTCAGACGTTAGACTCTAGGGACAGACCTAGAGCAGTCCTCCACACAGAACACTGGTCTGAGGTCAGATGTTAGATACACAGAAGACTGGTACCAAGTGAGTGCACATTCACACACAAAGCAATCCCACTCTCAGATTCAAACTGAGTGAAAGTGTCTAATTTGCATGACATTATTTAATCTCGCTCCGACACACCCACACACTGACACAAACATGCACACACACTCACGCACACACACACACAAGCAATCCCCTGGTTCCAGTCTTTTGCCAGACTGACAAGGTAAGCTAAACAGTATTCTTTGTCCATAGACCTGGATGTCCCCCATAATACTGGTTCCACATCATACACATCATTACCCTTTACATTATCTTGTTACAAAAAGAAGGGCGTTTCTGTCCTGTTCCTGGTCCATGCTCTTCTTCTGTCTCCTCTTTCTGTCTTGATCTCATGTTTTCTCTCCTTCTACAGACTCCCCCCCACTCACTCACTATCTTTCTTTCCCTCTCCTTCTTTCTGCCTCAATCTCTCTCCCTCCCTCCCTCTGACCATCTGGATGGACAAATGGACGGAGGTCTCTAAGGTTCTAGCAGAGCTGCCCTCTAGTAACCCTGTCCATATCTGAAGCTTTTAGCTGAAACCAGAGACACTCTGGATGGGAAACAGTTTGGTGGGGGGTCGTGGTATGGAAGGTGTGTGTGTGTGTGCTTGCTTGAACACAATGTGTTCACAGAGAAAGGGGCTAGCTATGGTTGGTCAGCCCTCCTGACCTAAGGCTAACCATCCTGTGCTAAACTAACCCTCCTGGGCTAGGCTAACCATTCTGTTCTAGGCTAACCATCCTGTGCTATAGCCCTTCTGTGCTCAACTAACCCTACTGTTCTAGGCTAAAAACACCGTTATACACTAATCATCCTGTGCTCGGCTAGCTCCCCTGTTATAGGCTAACCACCCTGTTCTAAGATAACTATCCTGGGTTAAGGTAACCCTAAGGTTCTAGGTCAGCCCTCCTGTGATAGGTTAGGACAGACAGGAGCTGGTTTCTTGTATGTAGAGCTAAGAATAAGCTTACTGTGCTATTCCCACCACTGCAACACTGGCTGGCTTGGCACTTGCGCATACACACGCACACCCTCTGACATGCACATACACACTCTTTTTGGCACTGTATGTTCAGTAACCTGAGACAGCCACCACAGAAACCAAAGCAATCAAGAATCAAAGCAACTTCTGTGTGTGTACAGTATACATATATATATGTGTGTGTGTGTGAGTTTGTATGGAGCACAGTAAGTGTCTCTGTGTGTGTTGGGTGGGCAGATTAAGTGAGCTGAAGATAAATGAAAGCAGAAGAGGTGGTGGAAACCACTTTTCCTCAAATTGAGGAGCGTGTCCCTGATGCAGCCTGATCCACAAAGGAGGGAGGACTTCTCTTTCAGGAGAAAGACATCAGTCTCCTTCTCTCATCCCTTCATTTCTCTCACCCCCTTGTTTCCCGCCTTCTCGCCCCACTTGAGTGCATCTGAAGTCCATTCTCTACCCCTGCTCCTCTCCTCTACCCCCCCCCTCCCCTCTCTTTTCTTCCCTTCTCTTCCTCGCCCCGGCAAAGTCAAATATAACAACGTACTCTCTGACATGATAAAACCAAGCTTTGTCCTCTCACAATTGTGCCCAGATGCCGTTTAAGAGGAGGGGACGGGAGAAGAGACAACAACAAGGATAGAGGCGAAGAGGAGAGTGTGTAAAGACAAACAGTGGAGACGAGAGAGGAGGATGAGAGAAGGAGAGATGAAAGATGTGTTTGTTTAATACCACAGGCTGACACACTCGTCTTATCTCCTGCCCAACCAAACCACATGCCCCCAGGACAAGTAGATGCTGTGGGTGTAGGGTTGTGCGTGCATGTGTGCGGGTGTGTGTGTGTAAGGAGAATCAGAGGACATGCACCAGATCAGCTAAGATGAAAGACATCCACAGCAAAGTCAGAAACGAGGGATGAAGAACAAAAACAAATTTAAAGGAGGAAAAGATTGTGACGGAGGGATGGAGAGGGGGAGCAGACAGACAGATGGGGAGGATCACTGGACCAGACGGGGGGTTCGGCTTTGACCCGGTTCCTCCCCGTCCCCCGCAGCCCACCAGTCTCCCTCTGACCACACACACCGTCGGAGCGCCACAGAGAAGCTGGCACGCCACAGACGCCATCGCCACACGACACACCGCCACCGTGCACACTGTTCAGACACGCCAGCGGGCGTCAGCGCGGGTCAGCGAGTCTGACTCCTCTGGATGGACAGGAGGAGAGAGAGAAAAGAAAAGTGACCATATTTCTCTTGGAAAACTGGAGGGAAAACTAAAGTATCCAACATGATTGGTGCCACACATTACACACCAGGGGATATAGTATTTTGTTAGGTTTGGTTACTTTAGTGTTTTAGTGTTCCTAATTTTGTGTTTCCTTGTTTTTGTGTTTGTGTTGCCTTTATGTTGCTTGTGTCTCTGTTTGTGTGTGTTTTTCATGCGATTCAATGTTACGTGTGTGTGACTGTCATGTATTTGTATGTTACATGTGATTGAGTGCGTGTGGTGAGTGTGTGTGTGGTGTGTGTGTGTGTGTGTATCTCCACATGCTCACCTCCGGCTGAACCTCATGTCTGACCCCAGTGTTTATTGACTGGAAGCTGATATCTTTAAAGCTCCATTCATGCCGTATTACATGAGGAAAATCCAACAGCCTCGCATCACCCTCACCTCAACCTCTCCACCCCTCGCTCCAGGCCCATAGGGAGTTGACATGTCGGATGCCTGTCTCTCACTGGAGCCCCGTTCACAGGCATCATTGTGTTCTAGAAGGTTCCCCAGCCCAGTGTGGTCTCCCAGGCCTCCCTACCAGTCAGCTCTAGAAACCTGGAGGCCAGCTGACATTTCTGGTCCACCCAGTGAGAGCTTTATTTATACGCTCCTTAACGGGGGAAGGAACTCACACTGGTGGAGACTCTATCTGATCTATGCGTGACTTTACATAGTAGCCTTGGTATTAAACTTAATCCCTGGAAACTAAACTGTTACTACCAGCAAAACCAGCAGATTGAGAAAGGGGGGAGGGAGGACTGAGAGATGGAGGTAGACAAAGAAAGTGTATATGTGTACGTGTGTGTGTGTGTGTGTGTGAAGCCTTCAGCAGAGCTTTATATCTGACCAGCCGTCAGCAGCTTATGATGAGCAACAGGATTTACAGTATGCCCCTGAAGTACATTTCCTCCCTACTCACACACACACACACACACTCACACAGTCCTTCTGCGGAGGTGCACTCTTTATCACTGTGACATTTCCATTTAACATGCAGCCCAAACGCACTTAGCCACACATCCCTGCTTCCTGTGCCCCATAGTGAGCCATAATACCCCCACTTAACATTCAGGAGAGGGGGAGGGGGCGGAAATCATCCTCCCCCCCTCCCCCACACACATGCACACCACACACCCCATGCCCATCACATTGCTCCCATCAGAATTGACAACATGGAGGAATGAGAAGTTGGAGGAATGGTTGATGTCAGGAAACATATCTCTGTGCTCTGAGTCTTAGAGATGGATGGGGAGAGAAAGCTAAAGTGAGTCAGAGAGAGTGAAGTCCATGTCTATAGTAAACTATACTAGAAATATAGAAAGCACTGCCATTGTTCTCAAAATAGTGAATGATACCAAGCTTCTGATCGGCCTACAGCAGGAAGGACACATCCACGTGCAATTAATCACAAGTGTAGAAAAACAAGATATTTAGCCTTTTAATTCCTATAGTCTTTCACATTCTCAAATATATCATCACTCTCTGTCTCTCTGTCTCTCACACACACACACACACACACACACACACACACACACACATTGGCAGGCAATAATAATTAAGTTGTAATACAGCCTATAGTTCTGAGTGGGTCCCGTTGGCCTAGTGTCTGGGTATGCAAGTTGTCAGTTCATGGTGTCTGATGTCTCTCACCCACTCCTCATCTGACAACTAAAAATAAAACCAGAGAAGCCCAGCAGTAGTGGTTGCGGGAGCTTTTTGCTGCGGTAATCTGAAACACATGTCAAACGGATGACTTTTCCCCGGTCTTTCATTAGCTACCGGCGGATTCTGACCTCGGGCAAGGGGGCTACCAGCATCTCAGTGCCGGGCTCTGTGTCGGGCCTCCCGCCGTTCTCCTCACCGTAGGACACACGGCCCCCGAGTTTTACACGGTGATTAATCACACACCAGCGGACATGCTGTGCCGAACACGGCCAATCAGTTTACCTCTAATAGAGCAGGGAGCCGCCACCGAGCCGGTTGACACAGAGGAGACTTTGTGCGGGGAAACACAGGTTATTGTCCGCCGTGACGCCTGCGAAGGGTTGCAGACATGAAAGTGGACATTGTGCTCTTGTTTTGATAACCCCTTCATGCAAAGCTATGAATTTCCTCTACAGGAGAAAAGTTCCCCCGTTTCTTTTTCTTTTTTTCGTACCGCTGGGCCTAGCCTAGGATATATGTCTCTGGGAAACAGCTGGACGCAACGTTCTGTAGCAGGCCACTTACAGCGACCACTTACAGTTCAGGCCGACTCACTCAATGGTCTTTCATCGCCCCCTACAGATCTATATGTGCTGAGGCTATAAGGTCTACATTAGTTCCTAGTAGGCCTCTTCTAATTAGCCCAGGCAGCTTTTGAGAATTCGTGTAGGCCAAGCCTACAATTATTCTTAATTGAACTAACATTTGAATGATGACAGTGCAAGTGTCTATAACTCCTGAAATAAATGATGTAGCATATCTTTAAGCTAACAAGCTTTATAGGTTTGACGGAATGTCTGTCTGCAGCAGCAATACCCTACCTGGCCAACAGCAAGCGACAACGAGCAACTACAGAGATTACCCACCCCCACAACACACCTGCTCGTGATGCAGGATCATATCAAGGCCGTAGCCATGGATTCAACATTGGGGGGGAACGAAATCTGATGGGGAGTCTGAGGGTCCCCCCCTGAAAACTTTTTACTTTTAGTTATGAATATGAGAATCTTTTAAATGATAATGTTGGACAGCGTGCGTGGTTACCTGTCGTAGCGTAGCACATTTATATTTTATTTATATATCAATATATTGGGGGGGACATTTTCATCAGATTTGAATATTGGTGGGGATGCCCCCCCCCCAATATATATTATTATTACGGCCCTGGATCACATAAGCTATTTGACATGGGCCACTTCTCCCATATGACAGGTTTATTATTAAAATAACAATTCACCAACAACTGAAGAAGCCATCTGAGTTTTCCTACCCTGCACTTAATTCAGGAAAAACCTACGAAAATGTTTTGTGGACCGACCGACCAACATAACAGACAAGCTATAGAGTTGCTGGTCGCTGCTTAAAAAAAAGTAGGGCTATAATCCATAGCCTCGAGTACACTAATGTCACTCAGTGTAGCTATCAAGGCCAATCCTGGGGAGAGACCCTAGCCCATCAACAGAGCTGTCAAACAGCTATAGACCAGCGCAACGGGTTGCCAGGGCGACAGAGCCACCGGTGGGGATTCCCTCGAGGCTGGCAGACAGACAGGCGGGCATCGCCGGGGCAGCCAGTGTCTTGGCGAGCCGCCTCGCTGGCAGGCTCGTGGAAAAGGCGGTTGGCATCTGAACCAGTCTGCTTCTTTTTCGTCTTCTTTTTTTGGATGCTTTGGCGAGAGAGAAGGAAGATCACACACGCTGACGGCCCCCTCCTCACCCCTACTGTGGAACGAACGAAGTGCTGGGGAGAGAAGAGGGCGGTGGGGATGACTGTGAATGTGCAGTTGTCTGCAGATGCTTTTATGTGAATACAGGGGGGTTAATAAGCGTAATGTGACAGTGCTGGCGGCGTGCTGGGCTATGGAGCTGTTGTTGGTTTTAATTAATAACAGACGTTTGATGCCCACGTCGCTGTTGAGGGGGACCGGCCCAAATGACCCTTGATGGGTGCTCTGATGATTTCGAACTTTGAGCTTCATTCCAGAACCCACTGAGACCGCGGGTGCGCGGGGAGATGCTCAGATTACTCCCGACATCTTTTGACAGTGAAGTCCTGAGTCCTCATTTTATAAAATAAACCAGGTCATGAGGTTCAACCCTGGTGGTCAGATAATGTAACATATCATTAGGCTACTACTAAAATCAGACTGTATTCTTGTTTGCATTCCGATAAGGATGTAAACGACTGATAAGAGTATTTAAAGAACGAGAAGTTTCTTGTGCAATCACCGTGGTTAAAAATATTTTAAAAATGGTGTTGTAGTAGGCCTGCCATATACAATGAGTGAATGAAAAACTTTGAGAATCAATAGTTGGGGTTGTCGTGGTCAACTAAAGTTATTTTGAGTGTCTTTACTGTACCTCACAATATCAAACTGTTGGTTCTTATATGCCTATACACTCTTTTGGGTGATTATTTGGGCAGTGTGACACATTGGCCTAACTGTGAAATACATGGGAGACCTGTGGAGCACAAGGAACGAGGAAGCACAGGAGTATTCATACATAATATTAAGTTATTTAAAAAATAAGTTAAATATCCTGCTTTTTATTGGATTGGATTATTAATTCCGTAGAAAACGTCCTCCTCACTTGTGTGATAAGAGCGTGCCACCTTGTGGACACACTGGTGACCTGCACCCTCACTGGACACATCCCCCCTCGCACAACTTTCTTATTCATCCATTCAAAACACAATTTGTAGAGAAATTGGTTTATGAAGTATAAACGCTCCCATTCACAAACAGAATTCCACAGGGTGTTTCGAATGACCCTAAAACCATGAAACTGTGGTGTTGACATCACCATGAAAACAAGAGGAACACAACGTAGCACACCAACAGCACACTGCAGATAACCAGCACACAGTTGTCGGACATCTTACAGCAAATATCATTTTAATGGTCCCAGGTATTCTGAACAACTATGTGTACACTCATGTAAAAGAAAAAAGAAGATATGACAAAATCGATCACATCTAGAATTCCACTCAATCTTTAATCAAGACGGGATAACAAATTCTTTTCCAAAAAATCTGCAGTTTCAAAGGGCAAAAAGGGGTGAGACTAGGTCAGCTACTGAGGTCTTTAAAAACCTGTTCAAGTGCGACTGAAAACGTCCTGAACATTTAAAGGCAGGTCTCTTTTGTTGTTGTTTACAAAAACAGAGTGTGAGTGAGTGAGAAAAAAAAGAGAATCAAAAAGAGAAAGAAAAATAACTGCTGGCTTTTTTTTTTTTTTATCTCTCGAGAGGAAGAAAGTCCGCTGAGCGACAACGACAACACCGATGACATCATCAAACGACACCGACGGCAGGTCCGCAACGCGCTGTCTTCTGCCTGGTCCTAGAAACTAACGTTAAAAAACAACATAAAAACAACTGAAAGAAGAGAGAGAGAGGGGGAGGGAGCGAGGGAGAAGAATATAGCAGAGGGAGAAAACGAAACAGGACAGGGCTGCTGGGGGGGGGGTCGTAAAGAGGGCGGGGGTGTGAGTGGTGGTTCTGGGTCTGGATTGGCCGGCCCCGTTTGGGGTCGCTGCAATGACCTTCCCTGAGTAGGGGGCGGGGCAGTGGGTCATGGTACGAGCACGCAAGCTCTTTGGGGTTTCAGTCTCTCTGTGTGTGTGTGTGTGTGTGTGTGTGTGTGTGTGGTCTTTTACCCAGTTCTTAGCTTTGTTGAATTATAAGTCTCCAAATCAAGTCTTGTTATAGTCTGACGGTGACACTCCTCATCTTCTCTTCTCCTTCCTGTCTCTCTCTTCCCTTCATTCATTGGGTGGTTCCCGGCTCCGCCTCCCGATTGGCACTTGCATTATGGGATAGTCCAAGGAGGCTTGTTTCTAAACAACAGTCTGCTCCTCATTGCATCCCCGCGCCCCCCTCCCTAAACCCGGAGGGAGGGGTGGTGGAAATCATTCATTAGTTTACAAGTTAGTTCATTCCTGTGTTGAGTCTGTGGGCGGGTGAACGAGTCTGGCGACCAAGGAGCACCAGAGAGAGAGAGAGAGAGGGGGAGGGGGGAGGGAGGAACACTAATGTTCTCTCTAAGAGCTCAGCCTAGACTTCTTGGAGAGGGGTGGAGTCTCTCCTTTACTGTCCGCGTCCTCTTCCTCCTCCTCGTCATCATCAGGGTAGTCCACCAACCCCACCTGACACAGACAGAGAGCCAGACAGGAAACAGACAGGACAGGAGAATCAATACTTGTTTATTTTGGACACAGACACTTCTAACTTGTTTCCTTACCTCCTCTTCTCAAGGATGCTAGTCTGTTACTAGTCAAACACAACAGTGTTCATAATGTTGCCCCCCCCCCCCCCCAGATGTACAAAAATATGGCATTGCCGTAGTAACACCCACCTTCATGGTGACGGGCGGGCTGGGCGGGGAGTTCCTGGCTCCGGAGCCGGGGGACCCTGGTGACCCCGGCGAGCCAGGATGCAGTGCAGCGGAGGAGGGTGGGCTGGACAGGCTGGTCTTGGTGGATCCAGAGAAGGAAAGCTTTAAGCTAGGGCTCTGACGACCCGACAGACTAGACTTCCCCAGAACCTCCTTGTCATCAGATTCCTTCACTGAGAGAGAGAAGAGGAGGCGGTGTTGTTAGGACACAGTCACACTGCTCAGTCCAGACTGAAACTGTACAATAATATAATGTCCAATATTTTTTTGGTTCCGTGATAATTTTAGGTTTAAAACCTAAACATGGGGGCAACTAAAAGCTTTGTTCAGATAAAATCATTCCAACTATCACACCAGTCTCCTATCAGTCTCTTCTGCTCCCTCCTTCTCTCCACCGCCAGTACCAGTACTTACGTTTCTTTCTCTCCATGAACTTGCTGATGGGGTCCATGAGGTCTTCCTCGCTCTTCATCTTGTCCGAGGGCGGCACCACGGCCTCGCCGTCCTCCAGGTCCTCCTCGTCAGTGTTGAACCACATCTCCTCCTCGTCCTCCAGCGTCCGCGCATCACGCCGGAACCGGTGGTTCCTCAGGATGGAACGCATGCTGGGAGGAGCCATGGGGAAACACAGGGTACGTTAGCCAATGGGACTCATAGAAGATTATTAACAGGGAATGTTAGCCAATGCTGGTCTTGCCTCTCCCTCAATCCCTTTCTATCTCTACCCATCTGTCTCTCCCTCTCTCCCTCCCACCCTCCTCTCTCCCACCCTCCCTCCCTCTCTCCCACCCTCCTTCCCTCTCTCCCTCCTCTCTCCCACCCTCCCTCTCTCCCACCCTCCCTCCTCTCTCCCACCATCCTCCCTCCGTCTCACCTGTCCAGTTTGGGGTTGTCCTGCCTCTCCCTCTGCTGCTCGTAGCGCAGCTTGAGCCCCTTGAAGGTCTGGACGTAGTTCACATCCTCCAGAAGCTTCCAGTAGTTCTCTACTATGTGAGCTGTTAAGGACTTCACATCCTCCTGGGAGAAACGGGAGCCAGAGAGGGATGGAGGAAAGGAGGACAGGAGAGAGGGGGAGGACGGCAGGGGAGAGAGACAGAGGGAGAGGATGGAGGAGAGGGGGAGGGAGAGAGAGAAAGGATGGGGAGGGAGGCAACAGTACCAGTCTTGTTTAGTACAAAGCGCCTACATAATAGGTATATTACTCCTGTCTCTACCATGTGGTTGTTTACTACAGAGACAGACCAATACAGGAAGGTGGACATCCTATTCAGCAAAAGAGGAGGTTCCACAGACCCCACGAGGCTGTCGGGGAGGGCGGTACTCACCACACGGACATACTCGAACATCTCAATGATGGCGGAGTTCATGAGGTTGTAGCGTGAGCCGTTGTTGAGGAAGGCCTTGACCACGGGCTCAAACAGGAAGTTCCTCATGATGTAGCGGTTGTAGAACTCATCCTTCAGACCGATAATCCTCCGCATGAACCGCAAAGCGCCTGGAAGGGATGGAGGAGAAGGGGGGAGGGGATGAGAGGGAGAAGAATGGAGAGAGGGAGATAAAAAGGATGAGGGAAAGGAGAATACATACTGTCGTCTATGCCTATGGAAAAAGACATAGACTATGCCTGCATGTGTTTCTATGTTTATGGATGTGTGTGTGTGTGTGGGGGGGGGGGGGGGGGGGGGGGGGGGGAGCAGGACTCACAGAGAGCCAGGAAGGCATGCTGGGAGGCGGTGAGAACCAGGACCCTCCTGAGGATGTCCTTGTTGATGATATAGTTCTTGATGTGGTACGTGTGGTGCTCCACGCAGAAGGTCAGCAGCTCCAGGATCAGGGCCAGCAGCTGGGAGGTCTGGAAATCATCTGGGGGGAGAGGGGTGGCCATCACTGTGTGTGGAGACACAAGGCACAGACTCACCTCATCTTGTTTGCGCTGTGTGACGGGGAAATTCTCTCTCTCTCCCTCTCTCTCCCTCTCACACACACACACACACACACACCTTTGCTGGGCTTCTCCTCCGTGGTGTTGGCCAGCAGGGGAGCAGAGAGGACGTGCATGCAGTGCTTGTAGAAGAAGCTGAGGAACTCTGTCTTCTCTGTTTTCTGCAGAGGGAGTCAGGCCACAAGTCAAGATTAGGCTTCCCGTCCAATAGGAACAGGCTCTCAGCCACATGTGACCAGCACAGCAAGTAGAGAGGGTAGAGAGGTGAGAGGTCAAGGCACTGACGTTGGCGGTGGCCAGCATGTTCTCAGGGTCTACCAGGGTCCTCAGCAGCCCCATCAGCTGCACGGCTCCTCCCAGCTCCGGGTCCGTGTCACAGATCATGTGCTCGATGATCAGGTTGATGAGCAGGATGTCCTGGAGAAGGGAAGCAGACGGGGGGGGGGGGGGGGGGGGGTTGAGACCAGCATGAGGCCAGACGCTCCAGGGACACCACCGCCCATCAACAGCAGCTCAGGGGGAACTCACGTCGTCGTTCTGCTGGGATTCCTGCATGACGAACTCGCGTACCATTGCTGGATTATACTCCACCAGATAGGAGAAGATGTCAGTGGCTGCCCCACGCACCTGCACGTCATCCATCCCCTGACACACACACACATAAACAAAGTGTAAAGGACAAAACCAAGCACTTCCCTTAAATCACATTGATAACTTCCTAAGACGTGTTTGTCCTCTCCTCAGCCACTCACCAGTATGACTTCCAGAGCCGGGAGAATGCCCATGTTTGACAACGTCTTGAAGAAGGCGTCTCTGTTTTGAGGTTGTAACGTTTGGGAGAATGCGCAGAATTCCTTTAGAAAGTTTACCTTTGCGACAGAGGAAAAATAGGTCTGATTAGGCAATGAGTTATTGCATTTCAGGTTAAAAGTCTGTCACTGCAGGAAATAAAGCGTTAAAATCATGGTTGAATTGAATGGATTTCAGAATAAAGGTCACTACAGAGTTGTGGGGCGTACCAGTTCGTGTCTTTTGTCGTCGTCTGTGGCCTCGTCTGTGAGCTGTGCAAAGAGGTCTGTCAGGAACTTCTCATCGTCCTGAGGCAGCCACGGGGAGGAGAGGCAGCCACGGGGGGGAGAGGCAGCCACGGGGAGGAGAGGCAGCCACGGGGGGGAGAGGCAGCCACGGGGAGGAGAGGCAGCCACGGGGAGGAGAAGAGCAGAAGATGAGAGGAAAGAAGGGTCACTTCAAACATGAAGCAGATCCCCCGAGATACAGAAGGATGAGGTCGACCTCTAACCTCCTGACCCTCTGACCTTCCCAGTCAGCTGATGGGAGAGCGGTCTACCGTAGAACACACCCCGCTAGTCAGCTGAGTGGAGACGTGGTTCTCTTTCACGGTGGCATTTTACAATTTAGTAATTTCTCTCCAAAAAGCCTTGCAGCATATAACTACATTTAGCTACAGTAAGTGAACCGACTGCCTTCCAGCTATCATCAGCACAGCCTTCTGTACTAGCCTGCTACCCCACCATGCCTTGTTGTGTTCTATACTCTGTACTAGCCTGCTACCCCCCCATGCCTTGTTGTGTTCTACACTCTGTACTAGCCTGCTACCCCCCCATGCCTTGTTGTGTTCTACACTCTGTACTAGCCTGCTACCCCCCCATGCCTTGTTGTGTTCTACACTCTGTACTAGCCTGCTACCCCCCCATGCCTTGTTGTGTTCTACACTCTGTACTAGCCTGCTACCCCCCCATGCCTTGTTGTGTTCTACACTCTGTACTAGCCTGCTACCCCCCCATGCCTTGTTGTGTTCTACACTCTGTACTAGCCTGCTACCCCACCATGCCTTGTTGTGTTCTATACTCTGTACTACCACTGTGCCTTGTGTTGATTGATTTCCATGTAAATATCAGTGGGACGACATATTTCAAACACAACTCTCACAACTAATTTACACAGCACTACTCCGTGGTTTCCACGGAGACTGGGTACACAAACATTGCCTAGTTGACACAGTGCAAAAACAAAAGGTCACATGATCATAAAACCAGCCAATCATTCACCACGAGCAGGACTTACCGGCACAACTAGTCAGAACACAGAACAACAAACTCCCAGCTGCCCCAAGGCTAATGAGTTACAAAGAGCATGTCCCCTACAATGTTTAGAGTGCCAGATTCACAGACAACAACATTTTACTTAGGGGGTGTAACCACACACACACACATCCAGAGTGCATGCACACACTAACATGGACACATATACACAGGCATGACCACTTATCTGGAGGGGATAGTGTGACAATGTGTTGGTCTCACCTGCAGCATGCTGACGATCTCCACCTTATTGAAGAAGATGAAGGAGTGGAGAGTGGAGAGCATGTTCTCCTCAAACACAGAGGGCGTGGGCAGCACCATGTCCTGGATGTACTGGACCCGGTATGTCTGGTGGATCTTCTGCCTCAGCTCCGGGTCAGAGATGGGGATCACCTCCTTGAAACGGGCCGTCTTGGTGAGGAACTCGCGGTGGCGCCTGGGCTGCGGCAGGGCCGGGTCGAACTCCAGGCAGCCGATGACGTCCATGATGCACTCCTCCGAGAACATGACCTCGAAGAGCGCAGTGCGGTTGAGGAGGAAGATGCCCTTGATGATCTCGTACAGGTGGTGGAGGCCCTCGCGGTTCTCCAGGTCCTCGCACACGTGGAACAGCTCCAGCAGCTTGCGGATGTAGCCCTCGTTCTCCACGGCAAGCGCCAGCTTCTCGCGGCGCAGCGGCGAGGGCAGGGAGGAGGCCACCATCTCCGCCAGGTCCTCCAGGCGGCTCAGCTCGCAGGGCGGGAGCTCCAGGCCCGGGGACGACATGTCATCAAAACGCTCCTCCTCGGACTCATCCACCAGCTCCTGGGTGATGTCCACCGACGGGTCCTTGCCTTGGACCTGGGGGACGGGGGGGGAGGGATGAAAGAGTAGGTGGTGGGGGAGGGTGGGAGGCATGGAGAGGAGAGAGATGGGGAAGGGGAGGAGGGTGGTGGGGGAGGGGTGAGATGGAGGAGGGGGTGCGACAGAAGGGAAAGTAAGATGTGGGGGAAGGGGTAGACATGGGGGAGGGGGGTGGTAATAACAGGAATAGAGAGGAGACACACAAAACATGTTATAAAAGGTTCATTTGACATAAGAGAAAGGGACAGCGCCAGAAAGGGAGAGATTAGAAGAATGAGAGATTTAAGATATTAGAGTGACAAACAAACGGTGACACAAAGCAGCAGGTTGCAGTTAGCTACCAACCTGGCATATCTTCTCCCAGATCTCATCACACCCAGCCTTCTCCTGGAAACTGAGTGCAAGGTCATAGTTCTCAGCCTCCGACCACACTATCAACGTGTCCTGGGGTAACAAAAACACACAGTAATTATAATCATAAAATATGAAAAAAATATGTTGACGCAACAAAAGACACTAAATAGTGTTAGTTTCACATTCTAACACTATTTACCATTAATTTCCTCTGAGACAAGGAGTGTGTTTTTCAATCTATGAAGCTACACCAACCTGCTGTTTCTGGTAGGCTGTGTTTGGGTTGATTTTAGACTCCAGCAGAAGGGAACCTGAAATACAAAAATGACACTACACTGAGTTGGGGGTGCAGCTACATCCTAGCATACAAGGGTTCAAAGCAAAAGCGAAGTAAAAGCACCCAAGATGGGGTTTGTATGCCTTGTTTGCAAGCTACACATCTCAATTGTCCTTAGAAGGGATGGACGTGATTATGCATAGTCAAGGTGTTATTCCAGTGGGGAGAAAATATGCATGTCTTCATTGTCATGTAACTGTTTCAAGGTCGGTGTGAAGGTGTGTAACTAGCCATTTATTAAAGAGATTTATTTTCAGGCTGAGGCACGATGTGGTTGATTGTTGTGGTGACCGGTTTCGGTGTGAACAAAGGAGTGACATGCAAAGGCTCTAGACTACATTTGTTCGGGTATAGACTTACCATCACTCTCAGCTCGAACAAGCAGAGACATTCCTTTCAACCTCTCTACATAGCCCGACGAGACGTGTCCGGTGCCACGGTCGTCCCATTGTCTGTCCTCGTTGAGGGTATAAACTTTGACTCGGCGACGGGTGTCCGTCATCCTGGCAGGTGGCCGTTGCCGCTTTCTCACAACTTTTGTTTACCCCAAGTGGTAACGCGCCAAGTCTTGTTTACTTGTTCTACCAATCTATAGTGGTTCTATTGGGTCGGGGTCAACGAGACCCTCGTTGTCAGTCAATATAATCAACTTCTCTATCTTATGGTCAACTATATGATGATCCCCGCTAGCTTCGTAAAAACCTCGTCTCGCGCAGACCCGAGGCAACGCGCCAGATGGCTGTTACACAATTCTATGTCAGTTTGGTTTCTAACTAATAGCTACACATTCTCTTGCAACACAACACAATCATGAAAAGGATGCTGTTTCCTACAAACTTTGAATGGGAAATATTCAAGGGGAGATAACCTGGCTAGGATCACTGGTTTTGCCAGCTATATCGTACTCTTTCAGCACAGTACAGACAGTACGCTAGCCCTAGCCACCTAGCAAGATAGCTAGCTAGTCCGCTAACTGCCTACGTTTAACATCTTATTGATAAACGGCAACAAAATCACAAACCATATACAACAACACCATAATTTGTCATTTCCGAAAAGCAATCAGTGTCACTAAACATTGCTCCCGATGTTGGTAATTGTGAGTATCAATAATACCCCAGCCAGCTATCGTTAGCTGCTATTTCTTGCCCAAGTATTCCGCCATGTTCTGGCTCGGGGCCGTGGAGAGACCAGTCTCTCTATTTACTGGTATTCGTGCATTCCAAAATTAAGCCGATGAATACGCAATACTTGTATAAATTCCGCAATGTTGCGTTTCACATTCCAACACTATTTACCATTCATTTCCTGCGTTGTACTTGGATAATTGCTAACTACCCCCCCTCTGAGTATTCAGCCATCTTGGGTCCCTTCAGAAAGTCTGTACGGGGTTTCCAGCACAGCAACAACAGGGCAACCAGCCACACTTAAAGCGACAGTACGCTGTACAAACTGAAACTCCTCTACGACAGAATACTCGTCAGTTCTAAGTGCCGTTAGAAAACGGTGTGCTACATAAGTCATCAGACACAAATACTTATAGTACTGTACCAATAAGGCTTCCTTTATATTTTTATATAATTTGTAATTTTACTGCAATAGTTGGCAAAATCGTCCATTGTAATCTGTCTACACAAATTAGGCTAGTTTGAGAATGCAAAGTCAAAGACAATAAGCGAACAATCGTTTTCATTTTATTTAAATCAGATAAAATACAGATGGATCAAGGGGAAAATGGACAATAGACATTGAAATAAAACCGTATAAAGTTTAAAAAAAACATTTCAAAAACCCTCAAATAAAGAGTGTTTACAGTGGTGCAAAAATGGAAAATAAAACTACTGACATTACTTAATTCAAATCCGTATAAATAATCAGGAATTTCAGTCAATGGACATTTGTCATGTTTCAAAATAAGCAAACACATTTTGTAGCTATGAAAAAAAAAAACATACCCACAACCCTCCCTTTTCTATCAAAAAACTAAACAAAATGAAAAAAGGGCTCTGACAAAATGCTTGCCTCATTTTGGCTTCTTTATCCCTCTTCAAATCTTCACCAATAAATAAGTCCTTCAGTCACCATCAAGCATCCCCCACAAGGAATAAAATCACAGGTGTGTCTGCCTCAGATGCCTGCAACCTCCCTTTCAATAGTCCCTGCCCTTCCCTCCCCAAGGTTCCAGACTCAAGTCACCTCTATGCACAGGTCTCAGATCAGGTGGGTCTTCTACCTTTGAGCGGTTACAGTCAGAATGTGGACAGGGGTGACTGATCCTGGATCTGTGAAGAGTGGGCAGCATTTACTTCCCAGCCTGCTGGGCCTGCCTGCGCAGCAGCACATAGATCTTCTCCTTGATCCAGTCCTTGTTGTACGGTTGGTACGTCTGAGTGTCTCCACGGTAACTGGGTGGGTAGCAGGGCAAACAATCACATATCATTTTTATTTTCATATTATTGTAATGTTAATATTGTTTATTACTATAATATAAATACTTCTTATTCTCAACATTTTGAGCTCATAAGTTTTGCCCTATACTTTGAACTGATTGGCATGTAATATAAAAAAGCATTACTTTTGCAATATGTAACTATCAATCTATTGATTGTAACCTCAATCCAAAAGGGGCTCCTCTGACTGAACCCGGCCAAGCATTGCCTTGGTCACAGGTCTAGTACTTACACTAGACAACTCAGGTCTGCCAAGTCATCGATGAAGTCAAACAGCTGGCTGATGTCATAGGTGATGGAGGGGCTGTTTGGGTTCATTCTCTTCAGGTGCTCCTCGTACATCTTACACACTCCTACAGGAAGCAAGGGGGATACAAAGGCAGCGGTTAGCTATGTAATGTTATAGCATTACATTAAATGTACAGGAAATCCCATGTTGCAGAAAAGAGGAATGGGGTATTATTGGAGACAATGTATAGTCTGGATGGTCAAGTGTAACATGATTATTTGTCTTGAAGGGTTGGTGACAAAAGTGAATCTGGCCGCTTTATTAAGGGCTTACTCAGCCCTGTATAAAACTTTCTTCCAGCGAGGGCACTCGGGTACAAGCTTGCTGGAAACTGTTCCACCCTCTACCTAAACTTTGTGAAGCTTTGTCTAGGCCAAGAAAAAAAAAATTGCGCACAATTCAATGTGGTTTGAACATGCCCCGGTTCACAAAACGTCCTTGAGCCGTGTTGTCTACCCACCCTCCATGCACTCGTTCACGGACTCATAGTCAGCGTATGTGCGACCCTCTGGCCTCTTTGTGGGCTGCACGAGCAGGATTGTGTGTGACTGAAAAACATGAAATACAAGAATCGTTAGTAAAAGTTCACCAAAATGTAAAGTTAAATAAGGGATACAAGCTTAAACTAGCTATCAAGCTGTCTAGTTAATCGTTTGAGGATCAACTACTGTGCGTTTAGACGATAACATTTTAGTATGGAGACAATTCGCCAGTTAGCCAGTTTGCCAGTTAGCTACTAGTGCTAGTACTACCTAGCTAAGTACATCCATAATACATGGCTGACTAGCAACGTTAGCTTCTAGCTTTGCAGTCGGAGACCTAAGCAAATTTGTCTATAAGACGCCGTAAAGAGCTCGCCCTTACCATTTTCTCGGGTGTCCAATTAAGCTTATTTCTTTGATGAAGATCCGCAAATTCCGCGTTTAATTACTTAATAGTAAATATTGCCCTCCTAGCTCAATTGCAGTGCAGCTGTTATTCAGGAATTTGCGAGAAGGAGCAGATTGTTTTTCCGGTGGCAAAGGTGAACATACATTTCATATTAAAAGCATTTGCATGCAGTCCAAAATAAAGGTCCCTTTTAAACATTTAGTTTACCGGTCACAAACAAGTTGTCAGTCTAAAACAAAGTACACAAATAACGAGATAAAACATAACATTTAGTTACTGAGTTTGGTTTATTTATATTAACAATTAAACAAGGCACATACACATGTTTCAGCATTTGTTTATATGGGGAGAAGTCAATGTGGAGACATTTTCAAAATCTTCTGTGTTGTGAATATATCTGGTTTTAAGTTTGATTTCTGCCAGTCTTTTAATTTGCCTGGCAGGCACTGAAATGTACATTGTAATTAGGATCTGCATCTGGTTCATCCTATGTTCTCTACAATATCAGCGACGGGCCTAGTTGGCCCTCACCCTCCGGCCCCTCCTGGTGGTCGGTGCTCTCCCAGAACGTGTGGGGCTAGCAGGGGCTCTAGCGTCACACCTTCTCTGACACTCTGACATGGAGGCAAAGTTGTTGTGGTTTCCCTGGCAACCCCCATACCAGAATTGGGTGCATTTGCGGGTTCCAGAGTGGTAGTAGAATCGGGACTTCCAGGTGTCACAGGGGCCTTCATCGCGTGGCATGGAACACACCTCCCCAGACTGGACAGGAGGGGAGGGGTCCTGCAGGGAAAGAGAGAGATACACACACACACACACATTGACACACATAGGTGTAGGGAATCAGTACTTTCATTTTGTTATTGAAAAAAGCCTATTTTGTGAAACAAGACTAAACCAACAGCCCCAAACACAGCAGTGACTAATCTATAACCACGTGTGAGGTGTAATGGGGGGGTGGGCTGCTCTCACAGAAGGAGTGTGGTACTCCGGACATCCTGCCCTTCCAAAACCCTGAGCTGGAGTCACCCCATCCAGACAGCAGCCAAACCTGGGGACCACAGGAGTAACACAGAGGTCAGACTAACACTAGCACATGACCTGAATGTAAAAGCTGAAAAAAACAAACAAAGTGGTAAGTATCCAGGAAGTGTAAGTGCTGAAAGGAGTATGTGATCATGCCTGGACTGGAGACAGTTATCCAGTTGACAGCCCTCCCCTCTTGGCCCAGTGGCGGAGGTGTGGCCGTCAGGGCAGCAGCCATAATATGATTGGTAGCAGTGAGGACCAACCACAGAGGTGGTGTAAGGGTCGTAGACTGTGTTGTCGTGTGGCCTGTGGACTACAGAGAGCAAACACAGACATCAGTTCAAACAACACTTTCACCCATCCAGAAATAGAAAACATTTGGTTCTGTGAGTGTTTTTTGTTGTTGATTTTTGTACATGAACAGACTAAATGGTGCAGTTATTTTTAGCAGAACTGTGTTTTAGGAATAAGACATGTCAGCTGTGGTCAGACATGTTTGGCTTGTCTATAGGCTGCTTGTCTATTCATAGTGGATGGTCGAGCATTTACGTAAAGTATGATGTTCTATACAGAGTTAAGTGAGATATAAAGAAAGGTGTTGTTTCTGTCTGAGGACAGACACATACAGTTATACACTTTGATACATTTAGGGGATGGCTGGTGGGTAAAATAACATGCTCATTTTTTACATTCTTGCCATCTTGTTTTCAAAGCTATTCATATCTCTACCTGTACCTTGCTCTTAAAGAATATACTGGTATATATAATTACATATACATACAAATCTACATGTCCCTACCTGCAGAGAGACAAACATCTTGCAGACATACACACATACACAGACGTACATACCGGATGGCTCCCCAGGGACATAAGGCATAAATCCTCTCATGGTGGTCTGTTGTCCTCTTGGGTCCTGCACACTGGGTATCACTGTAGACAGGAACAAGAACACATTCATTGACACACAAAAACAGACATGCTCACATTCACACATTCTCACACACAATCACATGAACACTCTTTCACACATACTCATACATACTCCCTTTCACAGTCTCAGACACACATATTTACATTTACATTTAGACATTATTTTTATGTCACAGATCTCTCTCTGTCTTTCACAAACACACACACACACACACACACACACACAAACACACACATGGTCTGGTGGTCTGTGTACCCACCCTGAGCTCCAGGGCAGGCCTGTGTGTTACAGGTGTCCACACTGGGGGGTCTGGCTTGGGGCCCACACCTCTCATCTCCATAGGGGTTCAGGTCTGTGTCCATACAGGCCACCCTCCTCTCCCGCACCCCTCCACCACAGCTCCTAGAGCACTGCAGACAGGAGAAGGAGGGAAAAGGAGAACAAAATTCATTTAAATGGAAGAAGTAGGAAAAAACATTGTAAACTTATTTTGCTGTCTCCCATCACTCTCTTACTCTCATTCTCTTTTTCTAGCTCACTCTCTCCTTTTACACCTCAGTTCATCCGTCTTTCCAGCCCCTCACCAGTCCAAATTCTGTGACGTGCCAGCTGATGTGTGTCTGGCAAGCCGGCTTGCGACAGGCCTGGACGGTTGGTGGGCGTGTCAGGCCCTGGCAGGCATGATCCCCGATGCGCTCTCCTGCTGGCCCGACACAGAACACCTCCCTGGTCTGCTGCCCATCCCCACACGTCACCGAGCACTGACAAAAGGAAACAGGAAGTCAGACATGCTTTGTGGAACAGGAAAACCATCCAACAATAACAGGATGTGATATCATAATGGCTACCACCTCTGAAGTATGTAATATGCAGACACACAGCATGACAACCTTATGGTTGTGACACATTTGTAAAGCTGTTCCCTCCATGTAGCTACTGTGCTGTCTGGACTCCTAGCACCCACCACACTGAAGCTGGAGACTGTGTACTCTGCACAGGGGTGCATGTTGCAGGCCTGCTGGCTGGCTGGCCTCTGCAGACCTTGGTTGATGCAGTAAGAGTTGTCCACCGCATGGGGCGCTGTGGAGTCCTGGACCACACACTGCACGCTGCGCATCTGCATACCTCCATTGCAGGGGGCAGAGCACTCGGAGTACACGCCATAGGTGTAGGCGTAGGTGAGACTCTCCCTGAGGCGGGGGGCGGGGGCCAGTACTTGGGGAGAGGACGTGTCCTGGTCCATCCCCAGAATTTCCCCATGGCTCAACGCCTGGGGGGGAGGGGGTTTTGGCGCAGGAAAGAAGGTGAAGATTAACATCAATCAGACAGATTACACTGTAAATCACACACTCCTGTTAAAAGCACAATTCAGATGAATTACGTTTTTCGATGACATGACAAATGTACTCCATGTCGACAGATTGAAATCCTTCAAACTCGAACCAAAACACTCCAAATGTTAAGTACAACGCATAGCTAGAACAATCTGATTGTCAGTGTAACTGGCTTGGACAGACAGAGCAGTTCCCAGAGAGGTGTTATGTCCTACCCTGCAAACCCCCTCTATACAGATGTCCCTGCGGCCCACGTAGCAGGGGGTCCCGTCCACCACGGTGGGCCGGTGTCTGTAGAAAAAGTTCTGTCCTCGTGGGACGCAGTTCAGCTCACACGGGTTGGCAGCTAAGCAGCAAAATCACATCACATCAGGAACTGCGGCTGTGCAAGGGACTGACCAGATGTATACAGTATGTGTGCTTGTGTGCCTGGCTTGTCCATGTGTGGCAATGTGCATTGTGGTGGTAATTGCTTTGTGTGCTTGTGAGTGTATATGTGCTTGTGAGTGTGTGTATGTGCACGGGGGAGTTGTTAATGTTTGTTTTCATGTGGATGCAGATATTGAAGTTGCATGTGTGTGTGTTGTGATTCTGAGTATCAACATGTAACAGTGGTTGAACCTCCATAGTAGGGCAGCCAGTTGTAGCTTTTGCTCTGGAAGTTGGACCTGTCAAACTTGGAGCACTGCTCCTCACGGAAGTCTTTGGATCCCGCAGGACACTCCTGCAGGGGGAAGACAGCAGTGCAACTCCACAACACATCCATCAATGTGACAAGTTATAGTTAGAGGACGGGTGTGATTGTATACCTGCAGATTACAGGTGCGGTAGGACTTGGAAGACCCCACGCAGTTGTGTCCTCCGTCTGTCCTGAGGGCATAATGGAGGAGGCTCAGAGACAGACTGACTGACAGAAGCACCTCACACTTTCTCTTTACCCACATTTTCTCTCTCTCTCTCTCTCTCTCTCTCTCTCTCTCTCTCTCTCTCTCTCTCTCTCTCTCTTTCTCTCTCTTTCTCTCTCTCTCTCTCTCTCTCACTCTTACCTTGCTGTGCTGCATTTTCTAGTCCTCACAGCCACTCCAGTGCCACAGGTGCGACTGCAGGCTCCATACGGGCCATACTCTCCCCAGTAGTCCTGACTGGGCGCTGTCAGCTGGAACACAACATAGTCTTTTCACCTTGACATGTTTGGGATTTAGAGTAAGTTAACCAACAATACATCTCAAGTCATCATCAGTAGAACCTTCTATGAAAAAGGACATCACTCTCATGGATATGTGTATGTATATATGTCTTTTTCTAGAAATACACAGAGCTGCACCACAGCCACCACTAACCTATGGTACTCTACGACACTCACACAATTTTCCAGAATAGCACCGGAACACAACACCACTAACCCGCACACATCATTATGCAAGCCTCACACACAGGGAAACCACCAGGAATCCACTCTGTTCCTGCATCACTCAGTAAACAAAAATTGAGAACATTTAGTTTCTCCCCTAAAATAAGTTGGCTAAGGGGTTTGCCCATGCTCTATGTGTGTTGGAGTTTATGTGGTGGTGTTTGGGTGGGACTCACAGAGAAGGCAGGACCAGAGAGGAGCTGGAGGAGAAACAGGACCAGGAGGGTGGCCATGTTCACACCAGGGACACTGCTGCAGAAGTGGGGAGAGCGAACTGTTAGGAACAATACTCACTGTTAGGAACAATACTCACTGTTAGGAATAATACTCACTGTTAGGAATAATACTCACTGTTAGGAACAAGACTCACTGTTAGGAATAATACTCACTGTTAGGAATAATACTCACTGTTAGGAACTATACTCACTGTTAGGAACAATAATCACTGTTAGGAACTATACTCACTGTTTGGAATAATACTCACTGTTAGGAACAATAATCACAGTTAGGAACTATACTCACTGTTTGGAATAATACTCACTGAAACACCACTGATCTTGTCCACCGAAACACTGTTATTAATCATTTCGAATTTTATTGATCGTTTTTTCATACCAAATGACTATGGATGTGTACTGCAGTTTTACATGTATAAATATATTTTTAAGAAAGGAAGTAAATAACAAATGAAAAAGAATTAACACATGTATGAACAAATTAATTAATGAGCTGTGTGTGCCTGTTCTGACTATCATTATTGATGACCTCATCTTGACATATCTGCACAGGATTTCATGCCAATTTCTTGAAATCTGTACTAAGAGAACAGAACAGTAATGACTCTTTATCTTAAACTTGGATGGAACAGGTGCTAGGCAGATAGGTTCAGAATATAAGCAAGAAAATAAAAGTATTATAAAATAAACTATGCACTCCCACCTTATAGAGTCAAAATCCTCTGTAGCTGAAACTTGATAACTTGAGAGATGTGCTGTCGCCCTGGAGATATGGTAGATACTGACGCTCAGACGTAGATGTATCTCCTTCGCATCCCAGCCTCCTTAGACCACTGCTACAGGTGTCACATTACCAGTAACCCCTTCAATACAAGATGCTTATATATAATACACATGTATCTTCATTCTAACACTTTTATGACATTCCTCACTGTCTTATCACAGAATGTCACACTGTTTATTAATTTTGTTACAGAATAATATCATCATGCACATCTGTTTCAGTCATTGACAGTGCAATCAGACAATTGTTATTGTATTTATTATTGTTGCTACACAAACAAAAAATAAATGGGCATCATTTATTGATTTAAAAAGCAGACATATCCAATAAACCATTGTGTGGAGAAAGGAGTTACAAAATATGGAAAGAAAACATCTCAGTGTCTCTTAAAGCTTTCTCTGTGGCTTGATGTTCAACACCCAGACCACTGAAGGTCCTTTTCTGACATCCCACAACCGCTAAACACACCCAGATAAATCATGGAGGAGCAGCATGGAGGAGGCGTATCACCCTATGGGGATATTTAGGGTTTATTTTAGTGTGAAACCACAGAAGAAGAAGCAGTGCCAAGGATGGAGAGGAAGGAGGTAAGTACCCAGGTCTCTGTGTGTATGTGTGTCTGTCCTGTATCTATTTGTGACTTTGTGTGAATGTGTGTGTTTGTACAAATGTGTGCTTGTTTGTGCTTGTGTGTATGCAAGGGACTGACCATGCCAGGTCTTCACCATACTGAAGGACACAGGAGACATCTTGACTAGCCCGCTGAAGGACAAAGAGCAGGAAAACAGGCTATACTTTATTCTAATCAGCATTCTCAGGGATCTGGGTAAGAGTGAGAGAGTCAGAGAGAGAGAAAGAAAGAAAAGAATAAAACAAAGACGTATAACAACAAGGAATATGAGAAAGGATGATTGAAGCAGAGGACAAGTAGTGTAGACAAGCATTAGAGTACAGCCTATTCAAAGGTGGGCTGTGACACGTATACACGACAGTCTTTCAGCCTATCAAACTAAAAGATAGACAGTGACACGTACAGAGGCCATCAGCCTGTCAAATGACAAGATGGATGGTGACACGTTCAGAGTACAGTCTCTTTATTTCCAGAAGCAGCCCGGTGGCTCAGCGACTGTGTGGTCCTACCTGGCTGTGTGCCTGGCCAGGGTATGAATGAAAACAATCCACGTTCCATTACTACACACCTCTACTCCTCTCCCTACAACAGCTTAAGTCTTCTCTACTCATCTCCGGATTACGTGGAAAAGTGTCCCCTCATGATCTCATAAGGAGACTCAAACGCTCTCTCTCTGTCTCTCTGTCTCTCTCTCTCTCTCTCTCTCACTCTCTCTCTTACACACACACACACACACACACACACACACACACACACACACACACACACACACACATACTCGCATACACAAACACAGCAGATGCTGTGAAATGATCTCTCAGATCATATGTTTACAGTTATAAAACTACAATCTTAATACAGTACAAGTGGCCTCCTCTTTCCCCTTCCCTGTCCCAAATCTGAGTGCCTCCTCCTTCAGTGCTAACCCTGACCTTTCCTCTCGGTTTCTCTCGAGTGTAAAACAGTCTCTGAGTTCCTTGAAGCAGTGCAGAGGAACAATCCTCTGCAATCCCCCCCCCCCCCCCCCCCCGTCAAAGTCCCTCAGAGTTGCCTGTTCAGTTTCTGTGCCTGCCTCTCCTTGGAGTCGAAGGCAAACTTGGTGTCGGTCAGCTCCTCCACCACCTCCAGGGTCTCCTGCAGCTCTTGGGCCATGTCGTCGTAGCGCTGGGTCAGCTGCTGTTGCTCCTGCCTCAGCTCCAGCACCAGCTGCATCAGCTCCGTGAGGTGGTGGCCACAGTGGCCCTTCAGCTGCTCCACCGCCGACAGCAGCACCTCCATGCTCTTCATCAGCTGCTCTAGGCACTCCACAGACACCTCCCCCATCCTGGGTGTCTGATTCCTGGGTTGATCCGAGTGGCCACCTGGGTCCTTTGGAGTTAGCTTCTAGCGGCTAGCTTGGATCGACTTGTTCTTGAGAGAGGAGGCTGACTTAAGAGTCTTAGTTCAACGGAGATTTGAAATATGGTTCAGAGGAGATAGGAAACTGTAGATGGAGAGTGAAGAGATGAAGAGAAATACTTGCTATGCTTGTCTCTCCACCTGTAGAGTTTAAGCCCCTGGCAAGGATTGGTAGAGTGAGAATTAAAATTCAACACACAAAGACACACACAGCTTGCGTCAGGCGTTCTATGACGTCAGCTTCTAACTAATCCTATTAGCGTGTCTATACAGAGCACCATGGTACACTTTCAGGATGCCTAGATAGGTTAGGCTGAAGTATACCAGATACAAGGAGGATCTTCCTTCTCCTCAACTTCACCCCCACCTCTCCTCTCATCCCCTCTTTTCTCTTCTGTCCTCGGCCCCTATTCTACTCTTCCATTGTCCTATTTTCCCTAGCCTTGTGTCCCTGTTTTCCTCTTTCCTTATCTCTTCATATTCCCCTCTACCTTCCTCTCTCCCCCTCCCCCTTCTCCTCTCCTTCCCCATCCTGGATCCTTTATCTGAGTCTGAGGACCAGATTAAAACTTGCTGCTGTCCTCACCTTCCGACAGCTCCTTCACTTTCCAATCTCAAGTGTGTGTATTCTGTTGTCTGTGGTGGACATTAGTTGTAGCACGTTGTTGATGCTTGGTAAAACCGCATGATGGCAGTAAAGTCTGAAAATGAATACAGTCCCCGTATCCATAACAACCACTACATAAACAATGATGCTGCGACACTTCCTCAGTTTTAGCTGTTATTTTAGCTACTGGTTAGCTAGGCTGGCTTAGCTATAATACAGTTTTAAAGCTAGTACAATTTCACAAGTATAAACATGAGTCAATCCGCGACCCTTCATGAGGATCCTGGTGAAGCTGGACCGTCATTGGACTCCGAGAATCCGGAGGAGAGGATTGCTGCCAGACGCCTTCGCATAACCGCACGAAAAGAAGCCAGGAGAAGGTAGTCTAGCTGCTAATTCTATCTTTTACAGTTCTAGCATCTTAGATTCAGTATGTCGCTTAGCTATAATCCAGCCTAGACATCGTGCTTGACCATTATCATGTTTTGATAACCACATTGGTCTTGTCACTCACTTAGACAAGAACTCGGGGATGACTCCAACGAGAAGAAGGAAATCGAAGAGGAGACAAGAAAGAGCCAGATCCAAGTGGATCAGAGTGAGAAGGTAAACTTTATCCGTGGATAAGAGCACACCAATCGTATGTATTGTACTCGAATACAATAAGTAGAATCTGTTTTTATTTAATTAATTTCTGTGTCTGTCTCTTGGCCTCAGCGGATGTTAAATTTGCTGAGCGATGGGACAGAGCTCGTCACGAACGTCATGGTAGCGGCAGACGCTAGAGAGTCGCAGTGCAGAGCAGAGATAGAAGAAGCACGCAGACTCAGGTGAATACATGGACTTTAAAGATTAGTGTGAGACGTTGCAAGTGCACCCTCTACTGGCAATGAATGATGCACAGTCAAAATGAAATCAGAATGAATATCTGAATGGAATGTGACACCACTGCAATTTACTTACTGTTAGTAATAGACTATATAATCATGGTGTATCTTCCTCCTCTTCTTTTCATTTTTTCCATATCCCTCCCTCCCTCCCTCATTTCTATCACCCCCCCCCCCTCCTCTCCAGAGTGGAGAAGCTGGAGAACGAGGCCAAGGTTAGCTTGGAGAAGTTTGAGGAGATCAACAACAAGTGGGTGGTGGCTAAAATGAAGGATATCCCTCAGGACCTGAGAGACAGTCTGCTCAGCCAACAGCAGCTCTGTGGCCTGCTTGTCCAGGACAAGAACAATCTGATCACTGAGCTGCAGCAGGTACAGAGAAAGAGGGAGGGAGAGGCAGTGGTGAGGACAGAGGGTCACACAGCATGTGTGGCTGTGAATTCATGTCTGTGTAAATACCTGCATGTGTATGTGTGGGGGTAGGAGCTGAAGCAAGCGGACGACTGCTACGTCAAAGACCTGAAGAGACAGGCTGAGGACGTGGACCTGATGATTGAGAGGATGGAGGACCAGGTCAAGATCCTGAATAAGTCATACAGGGTGGAGCTGGACCAGATAGAGGTACGCCTTTGGCCACCCCCGGACCAAAAATGAATATCTGTCATACTTACATGGTTCCACCTTTTCATTGGCTCTTCTCACGGCAGTGTTTGTGGTCTGTGGTTGTGTAGAGCGCGTACGAGAGCGAGCGCAAGGTGCTACTGACTGGAGACAGGGAGAAGTGGGAGCAACACATGAAGGAACGCAGTGACAAAGAGGTAATGCATCTCTTTCCCTTCATCCCTTTTTCTACCCTTCTCTCTCTTGACACTTTTACTCTTTCACCCCCCCCCCCTCTCTTTCTCTCTCTCTCTGGTCTCTTCAGTCACACCCCCCTCCTTTCTCTCAGAGACTCAGACTCTTTCTCTGGCCTCCTTTGTGTCTCTCTCTCTGACCCCTCTCTCTTTGTCACCCCCCGCCCTCCCCCAGTTGGAGAACCTGATGCAGAGGATGAGGAGGGTGGAGGAGTACGAGGTCCTGCTGGACCAAGTGCGGGTGGAGGACGCAGAGGAGTACAACATGATCAAGATCAAGCTGGACACCGACGTCCAGGTAAGGCTGCCTCCGGAGAAGGAAGGTGTCACCATGACCTACACACCTGCTGTTTCACTGTGACGTAATACACGTGTGTCTGTCTGTGTGTGTGTGTGTATGTCTGTGTGCATGTGTGTGTGTGTGGTGTCTGTGGTGTGTGTGTGTGTAGATCTTGGAGCAGCAGCTGCAGCAGATGAAGGCTACCTACCAGCTGAACCAGGAGAAGCTGGAGTACAACTTCCAGGTGCTGAAGAAGAGAGACGAGGAGAACGCCATCACCAAGTCCCAGCAGAAGAGGAAGATCACCAGGTAGGATGTACACACACACACACACACATGCATAAATACACAATCTCCTTATCACAGGATTTGCGTATAGCTGCCAGCTATAAAGTCAGGCCAGTTTGAGTGAGGTGTGTGTCTGTGTGTGTCTGTGTGTTCTAGGCAGCAGGACGTGCTGAACAACCTGAAGGTGAAATGTTCCAACCAGGAGAAGCAGTCCAAGGAAGAGAACCAGAGTCTGACAGAGGACTACCAGCGCATCATGCAGCAGTACAAACACATGCAGAAGAAGATGAGGTTCCATATAACACACACATACACACACACACACACACATGGACAAATACACTTACACAAATGCACACAGCACATATACCCCTGTGTCCCATGTTAAGATGCAAAGTGCGACACGCTCAAATCTTTCAAAAGTAAATGTTGGCTCCCCCCCCCCTCCCCAACACACACACACTCTCCATCCAGGCACTTCGCCGCCATCGACTCCAAGAGGTTTGAGGACATGTGGCTGATGAACGAGGCTGAGGTGAAGGAGCTGGTGGAGAAGGCCCTGGACATCGACTGCATCATTTACCAGCAGCAGCTGGGCCTGGCCTGGGAGCGTCCCTCGCTGCCCTTCATGGAGCGCTGTGGCCCCATCCGGCCCCAGAAGCAAGCCCAGAGGACCGCTCGGCAGACTGCATCAGAGCTGCTCCATTCTGGGAAGACCAGCCGCTCAAGCCTGGGGAACCGGGAGGCCTCGGTAGGGCCTGGGGCTCTGGTGGATGCCTCGGTGGGGCCTGGGGCTCTGGTGGAGGCCTCGGTGGGGCCTGGGGCTCTGGTGGAGGCCTCGGTGGGGCCTGGGGCTCTGGTGGAGGCCTCGGTGGGGCCTGGGGCTCTGGTGGAGGCCTCGGTGGGGCCTGGGGCTCTGGTGGAGGCCTCGGTGGGGCCTGGGGCTCTGGGGGAGGCCTCAGCGGGGCCTGGAGCTATGGTGGAGGCTGGGGCTGGGCCAGGGGCCAGGAGTTCTGGGTTGGCTGTGGATGGAGAGAGGAAGGACAGTAAGGGGGAGGTGGAGAAGAAGGAGAGTGAGGTGCAGGGAGCGGTGTCAGTGTTGACGGTGAAGAGGCTTCTGGAGCTGCTGTGTGATGAGACGGTAAGGACGTGGATGTTTGTGCTCATTTGCGCTAAGTTTTTTCAGTTGGACCATAACAAGTTGACTGACCTTTCCTCTGTCTCTCTTTACCTCCTTCTCTCCCTCCCTCTTCCTCCCTCCTCCCTCCTCCCCCTCTCCCTCCCCTCCATCTCCCCAGGGCTTTCTGATAGAGAGTAAGCTTCTGAAGCTGCTCTCTCCTCTGGATAGGGATGAGCAGTCCCTCATGAAGCTGGATGCCATCTTCACTGTGAGTCAACACACTCTCACACACACATACACTCACACACCCAGGGACTGGTGGTTGGAGGAGCATGATTGACTCTTCTCTGTGTTTTGGTCTTGTTGCTCAGGCCATGGGCATCGAGAGTGAGGAGGATGTCAACAAGATGGCCGACTTCTTCATCAAGTACCCACAGCAACAGGAAGAACGTGCGGTGGTAAGGAGGGAGGAGTGTACAAGTGAAGGACAAAAGCAAGGACCACCTAACTAGCTTGTCAATGGGACTTTGTTTTCCCACTTACTGGTGACCCAGCAGACCGCTTTAGACAATCTTTGGCATACTCTTCATCCTCCACTTCCTCTGATGTCATATCCTCTGATATCATATCCAGGAAGTGTCTACGGACGATAACGAGGGCAGAGGGCGGAGCTGTCCCAGCACCCCAACCTCTAATCTCATCCACCCCAATGACGTCTTGAAAGCCCTCAGGGCCTTCACAGCCCAGCACCACCCTAAAAGGTCACACACACACGTGTGTGCATGTGTTTCTGACTGTCTGTGTGCTGATTGTCATGTAACTTATGACTGCTGTTGTATGTGTGTGTGTGTGTGTGTCCAGGGGGGGCTTGGGGCACAAGCAGCTCAGGGTGGGTCTGGGCCAGAGGGATGACTCAGAAGATGCTGCATACTGGGACTCCATGGCCAACGTCATCCCAAAGAACAAGCTCAAGATCTGGGCAGAGCTGGAGACCTCGATGGACATGTACCAGTGGGGAACTCATATATACACACACACACACACACACACACACACACACACACACACACACAGCTGCCTCATCAGTTACATTACAGTCAGCACACAGACTAGCAGAAACACTCATACACACACACACACACACAAATGAACAGTGCTTTGTTGTCCGCAGCACTGTTCTGACAGAGAGGTCAAAGCTCATTACGGAGACACAGGGTCTGAAACAGCAGAACACTGAGCTACGCATGCTGCTCCACCAGTATGTCACCTCCAAGGTACGTATGTGTGTGCTGTGTGTATATACTTATTCTGCAAGTATTTGTTCAGTGTGTGGTGTGTATGTTCGGTGTCTGCTTTTGTTCTGTTTTCTTTAGTGTGTGTAAGCGTGGGTGTGCCTCATCATGACCCCTCTCTCTGATAGGTCAACACTGAGCTGGAGATCCCGCCCACTCAGACGATGCAGCTGGTACCAGAGTGACCCTCTCCAGAGATCCTCTGTACTGTACACACTCCCTGCTGGGAAAACGAGACATGAAACAAACCCTGCTGGAAGAACTCTTTAATAATATTTGAGATAAAACTGTGAGAACAAATAAAGCTTTTATCCCTTTACAGAAGTGGTGCTGCTGTTTGAACAGTGTCAAGGGAGAACTAGGACATCAGAACGTCTTATGTGTGTGTGTGTGTGTTACTAAGCTGATTGTGTGTGTGGCGTTCAGCCGACGCTGTTGAAGATCTTGTTGTTTATGGCAGAGGGCATGGAGAAGAGAAGCAGGACGAGGAACAGCGCCCCCAGCAGGCTGGCCAGCAGCAGCACACACTGCAGCCTGTAGCTCCTCCAGGACAGGAGGCACAGCACGTGCAGAGGGCTCAGCATCCACGACATACTGGTGTTAGGACGGCTGCAGGAGAGGGAGGGGACGGGAGAGAGAAGGGAGGGATGGAGGGAAACAGAAAGGTGGGGAGAGGGAGGGAGGGAAGGAGAGAGGGAGAAGGTAGTACACAGACATGATGATAATAGGATAGTGATATTTGTAAATATATACATGTACACAGAATCATTTTCACAAGCACTGACTAAGAGTAACATATACTCTGCCACACACAGACACACACACACACACACACACACACACACACACTAACTGACCTCTGACTGACTCAAAGACTCAGCCGTTTCTTACCTGAAGTCATTCTGTTTATTTCAAATCATTTTTTAAACGGACGTAAAATAACACTTTTCAACAAAGAGATATAAATACACTCTTAATCGTACAAACAGGTGAGAGTTCAGTGCAAACATTAATTATTTTATCGTACTTTGTGAACACAGAATCACTAAAAGGACTGCAACACAAGTGATGATTTCAGAATTACAGCTGCAAGCAAGGGATCAAACGGAAGAGCACTGCACACTGCAAACCAAGCCTTCTGATAGGGCGGCAGGGTCAACGGTCAACCAAGCCTTCTGATAGGGCGGCAGGGTCAACGGTCAACCCTATCCCCCTATTTTGATACCTCAGGTTCTCATAAACAGCAGCTTAAACTCCAGCATCTAGACAGAAGGAATCGTGAGCTATGGGGAAGCTAGAATAAGAGTCATGCTTTGTCACATGACCTGCTCTAGAACATCAGGTCACAGACGCATGCATCCTCGTTGCTATGCCCTATCGAGGGTAGACTACGGTAACAGTCAGAGAGCATTATTTTTATTTGAGGGGTGAAACAGAACAAGCAGTGCCCCTTTAAACACTGAGTGGACAACACAAGTCAAGCTAAACCTTAGGAAGACTACCTCTAAAGAGGTATTCATTGAAATGAAATGAATTTAGTGAATTCTAGCAAAATAGTTAGCTGTATTCAATTTCTTCATCATTTCTGTGCAAATAGTGCAACAAGTTGCCCTGGGAAATCTCCTTCATATGATATTGTCAACGACTCCCAAATTCATCCAACGGTTTCTGTTTTAAATAACTCAAATCAACACCAAATAAATAAATAAACAAACAAACATTCTTAGAACAGTGGGAGATATTCAGCCAATCAGCTGACAAATCAGATAGGGGGCAAACATTACATTTGGTTAGTTGGTCAGTTCAGGGATGGTAGTGACTGATTGGTTAGGGTCCAGCTAGGAAGCATTGGACTGGTTAGGCCAGGTGTACCGCTGTAGCGTGATTGGGAGATGATGCAGTGGGCCAGTAGCAGAGTTTGTATTAGTCCAGGGGAAAGTCTCATTGTTCAGGGAGAATCTTCACTAGCCAGGTTGGGTGACGAAGGGTGAGAGTGGATGAATATACGCAGCTGTAGGTGAGGACAGAGGGACAACCTTGCAGTACATGACCTCTAGTAACCTCTCCTCATCCGTTCCTGTCCCCTCCCCCTTCTCTGCTCCCCCCCTCCTCCTGTCCCCTCCCCCTTCTCTGCTCCCCCCTGTCCCCTCCCCCTTCTCTGCTCCCCCCCTCCTCCTGTCCCCTCCCCCTTCTCTGCTCCCCCCCCCTCCTGTCCCCTCCCCCTTCTCTGCTCCCCCCCTCCTCCTGTCCCCTCCCCCTTCTCTGCTCCCCCCTCCTCCTGTCCCCTCCCCCTTCTCTGCTCCCCCCCTCCTCCTGTCCCCTCCCCCTTCTCTGCTCCCCCCCTCCTCCTGTCCCCTCCCCCTTCTCTGCTCCCCCCCTCCTCCTGTCCCCTCCCCCTTCTCTGCCCCCCCCCTCCTCCCGTCCCCTCCCCCTTCTCTGCTCCCCCCTCCTCCTGTCCCCTCCCCCTTCTCTGCTCCCCCCCTCCTCCTGTCCCCTCCCCCTTCTCTGCTCCCCCCCTCCTCCTGTCCCCTCCCCCTTCTCTGCTCCCCCCCTCCTCCCCCACTCTCCTCTGCTCCCCCCTCAGGCCCCCAGCATCTTCTTGACCAGGTAGCCAGGCATGCTGTAGAGGAAGACGCACAGCATGGCCAGCAGCAGCAGGGCCACCACGATCTTGATGATCAGCCACTTGTAGCGGTTACAGATGAGGTAGCGCACGGCCTTCAGCGGGCTGAGGAACCACAGGAAGGTCGTGTCCGGACGGCTGGGGGGAGGAGAGGAGGGGAGGGGGGGGAGAAAGAAGGAGAGGAGGGGAGAGGAAAGGAGGGGGAAAGGAAAGATTGATGAGGGAGGGAAGATGGTTAGAGAGAAATATTTGCAAAGCAGGCATTAGTTGTTAGTTGCTATTCATGCAGTAGCCTTACTGGAGTCAATCCAATATCCACAGGAACAGAGCATCACTCCACAGTGACTGAAGCACAGACACACTCTCCGGATGGTGAGCACATGGATGTCAGGTGGAATGACAAGTGCCACGGTAACAACATGTTCACCACTCCACAGCTGTTAGGAGGCCTAGGATGGTGTGTATGATGGGATGGCACAGACACTGGCACAGAGAACACAGGAGGGCAGAGACAGGGAAGTAACCAGGGTATGTACCATAGGGTCTGCTCTCGTAGAGGAATGGGGGTGTAGCGAGGGAGAAAGAGAGGAGGAGAGACTTAGGCAGAAATTATGGAGAGAGGAAGCCAGGGATAGAGAGTGAGAGAGAAGACAGAGAGAGACACAGGAATAAATGAACTGAACTGAAACGGAAGAAGAATAAAGTACATAGAGATAAAGAGAGAGGAGAAGATGAGAGATGAGAAAGAGAGACAGAGCGAGAGAGAGCGAGAGAGAGAGAGAGAGAGAGAGAGAGAGAGAGAGAGAGAGAGAGAGAGAGAGAGAGTAAAGAGGGGAGGTAGGAGGGGCTACCGCCGGCGTCTCAGGCCCCCAGCAGCTTCTTGACCAGGTACCCAGGGAAGGAGTAGAGGAACAGGCCTAGCAGCAGCATCAGCAGCAGGGCACCCAGCACCTTCAGGACCAGCCAGCGGTAGTTGTGCCAAATGAAGTATCGGAGGGACTTCAGAGGACTCAGGAACCACATGAGACTGATGTCTGGACGACTTCAGAGGCAAGGGGAGAGGGAGAGGGAGAGGGGGAGGGGGAGGACAGAGGGCCGGGAGGAGGAAGGAATGGAGGGATGGAGATGGAGGGAAAGATCATGTTGGAAGGGAGGGGGGCGATGCACAGAGGAAGGATGGGTGGAAGGAAACAAAGGGAGACAGGTAAAGAGATGGAGGATAAACGAGTGAGAGTGGAAGTGTGGGGGTGGAGGGAGGGGACCGGGCTGAAGGGGGCTGCATCTCCCCCACATCCGACAGGACAGCCATGACGGTCTGATACTGGAGGTGACACAGGCTCCTTGAGTCTGTCACCAGACCCTGGGCTGTGAGTACCAACCCAGTCATGAAGGAAGAGGAGAGAAGACCATGTCTGTGCCACTGGTTTCTATGTTCATGTGTGTTTGTCTGTCTGTGTGTGACTGTGTGTGACTGTGTGTGAAAGAACGTGCCTGTGTGTGTTTAAGTGTGTGTGTGCTTGTCTGTGTACTCTGTGTGTGTATTCTTACTTTGGTTTCTCCAGAGGGTCAGGCTCATTGCGTCCCAGACCTACTGGACACTTCTCCGCCTCCTCCGCTGTCATGAGGTGAAGCTCCGCCTCCACTTTACCCTGTGACATCACAGAAGCCAAATACTGTTCATTAACACAAACTGAAACTGTGTGTGTGGTGTGTCTAAGTACATGTCTATGACTGTCTGTCTGTGTGTCCATGTGTGTGTCTTAGTGATGTGTCCATGTGTGTGTCTTTGTGTGTGTGTGTGTGCAGGGTACCGTGAGCTCCATGTCGTCGTTCTCGTCGCGGGCCACGAAGGGCCACCAGCCCTTGACCCTCCTCTGCTTGAAGATGGAAATGGTGGGAAGGTCGTGCTCGTTCTGGATCATGTTGATGGAACACTGCTTGGACGTCTTCGCCCCGCGAGGGAACCGGTTCAGGTCCAGCTCTATCGCTCCTGGGAAGAAGACACCAACAGCAGTCACCATATGTTTATATGTAACTCTAGTGTTCATAATTATCATTTGGTTTATACCGTACATATGTCATTTGAGGAATAAATCATTTTTCATATCTTAAGGTGACACTGAGGTGAAAGGTCGTACCCAGGAAGTCATCTGCAGAGAAGTGGTCTGCGTCCCAGACCTGCATGGTGAGGCGGGCTGGGATCTTGTACTCGGTCTCGTCCCAGGAGAACATGGACTCCTTCTTGGAGATGACGATCTTCTCCTCGGCCATCAGGTAGTCGAAGGGGTAGACGAAGCGCCAGTTGAAGTTGCCCTCTCCTGTCAGGGAGTGGTAGTGCACGTCTGTGTCCTGCTTGTCCTCCTGCTGCCCTTTCAGCCAGCTGGGAGCGAGGTCAGAGGTTACACAGAAAGGTCAAGGGGTCAGAGTGGTCAGAGATGCTTTGACCTACATGGTGAAAGTACAGAGGAGATGAGATTGAAGACTGTGTTACTGAAGGTAGATGTCATGCAATCTATAGTCTGTAGAAATTAATTGTTGAATTCAATGTAAGGATTGCAGAGGCTGGTTATTGATTAGAGACTATTGGATGAAATGTAATCATGCGATCACTAGTTTGTAGTATGTGTGAAGTAAAGGTGAAGTCTATAACATGTCATAACAACACATAATATAATCCTCCAATAACTAATCAGTCATAATTAAATCCAAATAAAATAGATTCCCATTAACAATTTAAAGACGGCATCAAAGGACTACAGCACCAGGCACCAGAATGTAACTGTCCCCTAAAATAAAACAGAAATAAAACTGGTTTGTTGTTGGAGGGTCACACGTTTAAAACAGGCCATGCACACACAAAGCTTGCGTTTTCCAAAATGAGAATCAAAGTGAGGTCCTTTAAAGTGTTCCTCATAGTCCTGTTCTCCTATAAGTACTGTCCCTCCCAGGGCTAGAAGACACTGGGAGGGGAGGAGGGAGAAACACAGGTGTTACACAAGCTAGGATTAGTTAAGGAAAATTATGGCTAGCTAGGGTAAATAAGGGATAGGATCTTTGATAGTTGTTTATTTTAAGTCAGGGATTGACAGAGTTAGTTTGGGCTGGTTGGCGTTTGTCTGGTCAGGCAAGTTTGCATGGTGGTTCCATAGAAGACCTAATGAGGTGGAGGTCATCTTGTCAGACCATGTGACCTGCAATGGTGTAGGAGGAACAGATGTTGTTGAGGGTCAGACTGACGGGGCTTACAGAAACAGGATGGAAACAGTCCCAACCAGAGAATATATTTTGCTCGTCAGTGTATCAGCAGCAAAATGTTATTTATATTGCATTAAGGCTTCTTTAGAACCAGCATGTGGAATCTCTTGGCTTATGCTTTCATGCAAGAGATCAAACATCTCCTTCTGAGTAATCTGAACCCCTGCCCTAGGGACAGTTGCTATGGAAAGACAGGACCATACCTTCCATTGTATTTAGCAAAAATGCTTTTACCTACTATTACTAAAAGCTAGTCCCTGATCAAACTCCCCACCAACTCCTAAGTCTAATATAAATACCTCCCTGGGTCAATTCAATGATCAACTATAGAACACCCATTTTTTCCCCGTAAGCAACCTATATTTGATAGGCCAATGAGCCTGTATGAATGTAAAATAGATATGGTTCTGATTGGTCCCTCTCTGTAAGTAGGTGTTAAAGCCATTGTTTGCTGTGTGCTGATAGAAGGGGTGGGGGGTGGGTCTTCAGCTAGGGATCTGCGTGCTGGTTGGATTGCTGAAATTAGGGACAAGTAAGGAGGGGAGAAAGAAAGAGAAGTTATGAGGGTAGGAGGGGAAGGGATAGGAGAAGTAGGGGTAAGGATGAGTGGAGAGGGCGAAGGGATGAGATCAGAAGAAGGGAGGAAGAGAGGAAAGGAGGAGGAGAGGAGGGAGTAGGGGATGAGGACGGGGAGGTTGGTACGAGCCATGCGATGGAGTCGTTTGTGGAGTCGTTTGTTTACCCCCTGACATAGATGTCAGACATCTTCTCTCCTGTCATGAAAGCATCGTCCTCTAGAATTACGTCATCTGTGTTCCAAATAATAACACGGAGCTCAAAGCTAGGCAACATCAGAGCGTTGACGAGAGGAGAGAGAGAGGGGACGACAGGAGAAACACCACAAACACAGAAACACACGACAAACACACACAGAGGGAGAAAAACGGGAACACAAGAAAACAAGAGTGATTAACGCCAAGCACACACGCGTCACATCCACACGGGCGGGGCTGAGCGCTGCTCGTCCCTCCGTACCTACCCCCGGACAAATATGTCACTGGACTTTTCCCCAGTAAAGTAATCATCATCCTCCAGAATCACTTCATCTGTGTTCCATATAACCACCCTGAGCTCATATCTGGGGCAGGAAGCATGAAGGAACACACACACACACACACAGTTGGACTTGGTGTTGTCTGCTTTTTCACAGTATGAACTGACTCTAAGGAGAGCAACTTACCACAGGAAACCTGTGGACAAAACTACAAGTTCAGCTGATTTAAAATATAGATTGAAATTATTATGATGAAACATTCAAAATAAACAATTTGTATCATTTAGAAACAGTAGCGTATCTGATCTATCTCTTGCTAGTCCGGAGGAGTCAATCCCATAATTTAATTTTCAGTTGTTATGGTCAGGGTCCTACCTCTTTGGTTTCCGTGGGGATATGTCAATGGCAGGTCCGGGGGCTGGCATGTCCATAGGGAACATGTCCACCCACATCTCCAGCCGCCCCTGTGGAGACAACACACACGTCTCCACACAAATATACTGGTGTGTGAGTGTAAGTTAGTGCTTATGTATGTGAGTGCACCTGTGTGTGTGTGCATGTTAGAGTAAGAGTGTGTGTACGTGCTTTCAGTGGAGTGTATTATGTATGTTTATGTGTGTGACTGTGTTTCTGAGAGAGCATGTGACAGACCTGTTCTATGCCAGGCTTGTCTGGGTTCTGCAGGGGTCTGGTCTCCACGTGTTCAGGGATGAGTTTACAGCCCACTCTGGGGATCTCCTCCCAATGCCTCAACACAGTCAGAGCCAGGTGCTCCTCAGTCTGCTTCTTTAGACCTGGGGTGGGGGGGGTGGGAGAGAGGAGGTATGAGAAGAAGAGAGGAGAGGATTGAGTTGTATTATTCAGTGGATGTCCCAACAAACAACCTCCAAACACCACTGGTACACCGATGTTACAGGACAGCAGGAGAGAAGGAAGTCTAGAAGCACCGTTTTCATCCTCTATGTCGGTGGGCCCCAGGAAGATGCGGCTGGCCACCTTGACCCGGCCCCCGGGCCCGTAGTGGGGCCCGTCCAGCTTGCCCTCCTTGCACAGCTTGGCCAGGACCTGGCTGGGCTTCAAGGGATCCCGCCACTGGTTGTAACCGTGCCTGACAGCAACAGGAGACATGGCAGGGTTAGTGAGTGTTCATGAGGGTGAGTCATTTATTAATACTGAAAGACAGACACCAATACACACACACACACACACACACAGACACACAGGTAATCACATGGAGTAGTTGCTGCTGATGCCACAGGTGGCCCTGTGCTTGCTGTAGAAGCGGTTCTCCAGGTCAATCTTGGTCTCTCCTATCAGGTCGTCAGTCCCCACCAGGTCCCAGTCATACACGGACACTGTCAGCATGGACTCCATAGGGAAGGTCGCCTCGATGTCAAACGACCTGGGAGAGGAATTACCGTATGGTGGAGAGAGAGATGGAAAGAACAAAAGAATGGAGAAGAATGAAGGTAGAAAGTAAGAGAAGAAGGGAGAGCGGGAGGGCAGGAAAGAGGGATGAACAGATGGAGAGAGAGAAGAAGGGAGGCAGGGAGTGTGAAGGTATGGAGGGAGGGAAAGAGAGAGCGAATGAGGGGAGATAGAAACGGGTTAGCAGTGTTTAGAAGATTCAGTTCATTCACTTTGTAAGCCTTTTTGGGACTACAGGAAGTAATTCTCACTCCATACACTCACTTGCCAAAGACAGGGTTTAGCTGCTTGGAAATGTAGTTCTCTTTGTCCTTCAGCTCAGACTTGCCCAGTTTGATGACGATGTAGGGGTCTGCTTTTCCATTGATGTCAGCAGGGTGCAGATCAGTGGCCTGCATGACAACATACACTCATCATCTGTGGTACACACAAGGGTCAGGGGTCAAGGGTTCAAAGGTTGAGAGGCCACTCACCCTGACCACATACACTCGGACGAGCACGTTAATCGGGTCGTTATGTGGGATGCTCTGGAACATGCCCATATTAGGGTCAAAGCCCGCCTCCCTGGTGATGTCATTGGAGAGTGGAAGCTTGTACATGCACATGGAACCCTTGGTCAAAACACAGGTACAAGTGATTAGGAACCAACAACCTTGTCACAATCAGCAATAACAACTTTTCCACAATACTGATTTAATCAATTCCAATTGATTCCGATTTTGTTCCAAAATACCATTGAAACGGTTTTGTTCAAGTTGGAAAAGATTTGAAGGGTTGTGTGTAAATCCACATTGTGTGTGATGAGAGTGTAGACGTGTCCTCTGGAGCACCTTGAACCTGCCCACAATCCTGTCATCGTCCAGGGCATGCTCGTCATCATCCCCAGCCTTCCCTCTGTACAGGTTGAAGGTGTGCAGCCAGTCCTCAAAGTTGTCAAACTCACTCTCCAGCTCCTTGTGATACACCTGGACATACACACACAAACATGCATGCACACATTCACACAAACACACCAATTCAGAGAAAGAGCGAACATTTATGAACATGGTAGCGTCCCTGTGTGTGAAAGTGTGTCTGTCCTCTATGTGCGTGTGTTACTGTGTGCGTACAGTATATGTGCGTATTTACTCGGTTTCCACCGTACTATGAGTATGTTTCCATGGTGACGAGGGGAAGCCACACCCACCAGAAGCTCATCCACTCTGGGCTTGGGGGGGCGTTTCTCTAGCCCCTCCCCAACGTGAGCCTTCTTCTTCTCCCTGGAGCTCTTCTTGTCCTTCTTGTCCTTCCCTCTGGGGCCTTTACCAGACATGTCATCAGCTCTGATCTCTGGGTGAGCAAGGGAGGAGCGGAGGAGTGGAGGAAGGGAGGAGCGGAGGAGTGGAGGAAGGGAGGAGCGGAGGGAAGGGGCGGAGGAGCAGAGGGGGGGAGGTGACGCCGGGTGAGAGGGAGTGATGGAAGAGCAGGAGTGAAGGAGGACGGACACAGCACTTTGTCAATCAACGTGAAAGCTGACAGAGTTGCTACTTCCTGGGCAACAATAACCATGGTGATTCATCGCTAATGAGGCCCTTGTCTGGTGACATCGCCCATATTAATTTCTCAACCATTCAGAATTGACTCTAATTCCAACATTGCGGATATTACAACTCTTACATGACTGTGCTCTCAGATACTACATGGCGATAAAAGGTTACAGATTTTAATCATTTTTGTGGAATCAGTTTTAGTTAAAGAATGAGGGTACTTGTATTTATTTATTTCAAGTGATAAGGGTTAGATTCATCAGTCAACTTTCATGGCAGTGCAGGGTGGGTGGGTCAGGCTGCAGGGACAGAAGCAGGGGGGTGGTCTTGAGGACAGCGTCACTGCCCTTAGATAGTTGCATTGCAGGAGAATGAATCAGGTGGATGGGAGGGTGGGGGCCGAGTGAGGGGGCCGAGTGAGGGGGGGGTGAGGGAGGGGGGTGAGGGAGGGGGGTGAGGGAGGGCACATGCTTTTGTCCTGCCAGACAAACAGACTTCAGCATGATTGTTATGTTCCTTTAGTGGGTCATGCTGTAGTCATGCTGTGGTCATGCTGTGGTGTTGTTGTTTACCTCCTCCCTCAGCTGCTATCTCCTGCTCCTCCCTCTCCTCAGCCTCTGCCTGCGCTGCCTCCTGGGCCTTCAGGATCTGAGGAATCAGACCAACAACCTTCACATCACAGGACTTAACAACCATGACATGACCAGGCTGTGATATATGTATATTATAGTATATTAAATCTAACATTTTGATCATTTAATTGATCAGAATAGCATAGAGTGTAATAGAGTAGAATAGAACACAATTGATATGAATAGAATAGGCCACACCTCCATCAGGGTTTCTATGGAAGCAAAGTATTTAGACCACCAGTCCAGCATGCTCTCATCCAGCTCCTCCTCCTCCACCTCTCCCCCCTTCTTTTTCTTCTTCTTCTTCTTCCTCTCCTTCTCTTTCTCCTCATCATTCTGCAGGAAGGAAGGAGAGACTGAGCCAGGGTGCTGAGGAGGTGGGGGCTTGTCCCCACAGGTTGACAACCACTGGTTTACTGAGTGCAGGTCACAGACAGGGGACATGGATACTCACCATGTCTACTTTAACGACAGCATCAGATGTCTACAGCAGGGGCCACACAAAACAACACCAGTTACACTCCGCATGAATGAACTACACAACACGCCGATCTCATACACCATCACATGCACACACACAGACACGCGCACACACACACATCTTACGGCGTCTAATTTGACCACTGTGTCCATCTTCCTGTGGGACTCGGTATCCATGTTGACCATGACATCACCTAGGGGGCGAGAGAGGGTGCGGGGAGGGGTGTGGGTGTAAAGGGAGGGGTTAGGGCGGAACCCCCCGTTGGTGAGGACCATGTAGCCATTCATAAGTTTAGCTGGGAGGGGGTCAGGGGTCGAGCAGGAAGTGAGACCACCAAGGAGGGATGGGACAGGACAGCCAGAGATGGATGAGAAGAGAGAGGGGAGACCAAGGAACACAAGACAGAGAAAGAGAGAGGGGAGACCGAGGAACACAAGACAGAGAAAGAGAAAGGGGAGACCGAGGAACACAAGACAGAGAAAGAGAGAGGGGAGACCGAGGAACACAAGACAGAGAAAGAGAGAGGGGAGACCGAGGAACACAAGACAGAGAAAGAGAAAAACGGCGAGACATACAGAAACACAGGGCGGAGGTGGATGGATAGGATGAAGAGCATGAAGGGGCAGAAGCAAGCAGAGAGAGAGAGTGAGTGTCAGAGTGAGTCAGTGAGAAACACAGACTCTCATCTATGGTACAGTGTAGCACAGTACAAAGTGTTATACTGCAGTATACAACACACTGGAATCATTCGAGAGGAAGCACAATCTGCAGAGAAGGTGAATGAATGATACATAATGTTGTCTGACTACAGCATTTAGACTTGGGACTTGAGAGTTCAAAAACATTGACGGATCACAGTAAGCATGTAAAAAACAGCAGACTAATACTGTTCCTGTGTACCAGTGTGTGTGTGTGTGTGTCTACCTGCGCTGGACCAGTTGTTGGAGCTCTTGTCTGGAGGGCTGTAGATGAAGTGTCTCAGGCTGGTGACAGCGTGGGAGCCCACCAGGGTGTAACGGCCGAACGCACGGCAGTCCACCACCCGGATGTTGAGGGGCGGGTGGAGCAGCTCGTTCTCAGGCAGGTCCTGTGGTCAGGGGTCAGGGGTGAGGGGTCAACAAGAAATAGAAGGGTCAGGTAGATGTTGTGGAAGATGTTTAAGGACCTAGCAGGGAAAGCTAGTCTAATCTTTAGCTCAATGAGTTAGCCAGGGATTAATGGGTAGAAAAACCAATCTATAATGCTAATAATTACTCTATGTAATTAGTAGCATTCTACATCCAGCGAACCGCTTAGATCTCTGAGGTCTTCCAGAGTTTGAGAAGATATCTAGCTTGGTCCTGAGACTTCCACTCACCACCTCAAACCACTTGACCAGGGTGCTGAAGTTGGGGTTCTTCTTGTAGTTCTGGATGAGGGCAGACTGGACCCCTTTCCCTGCACACTCGATGTCCACTCTGGGCCGGTCCACCTTGGCCAGGTTTACCCTCTTTAGGTCCCGCAGACCCCAGAACAGCACCTTCACCCAAAGAACCAGTCACAACCCATCAGAACCGATCTGAACCAGTCACAACCCTAACACAGGATGTAGGCCATAGCACAGTACTGTACTATTTAGTATACAGTATATTGTTTATATAGTTGCCACTGCTCCTCTTCCTGCTTCTACTACAGTGACCTCTGACCTCTATGCGGTAGCGACTGAGGATTGGTCGGATGCCCAAGGGCACAGGGATGATTGGTCCACGGTCTGAATCCGTCGGTCCCTCGACAGGAGGAAGCCCTTCCCTCCCTGCTGGACCAATCTGATTGGACAAGGCACGGTAAAAAAACAACAACGTGAATGTAAAACAGAGGTCATGAGGAATTGAAGGAACAGAAAGAAAATGCATTGAACAAATTCCCTTCTGTAAAGTACACTGTAGTATCAGTCTACCGGCATCGAAAGCCTGAGTGGTTTGGACTGCTAGTACGACAGAGATGAAGAGTTTTGAGAATGTAGTTATAGAGACACAGAGGGAACAGGGTCACATAACTGGAACACAGAGTGACTGCAGACCAACCGGAAACTGACCCAGAGAGAAGCGAGGGATGGGTGGAAGAGAGAAAAGAAAGAAAGAGCACCTTGATCTGAGGAACAGCAAAGTCATGGACAGCGATAAGAGCCCTCCTGATCTCCTCATCATCATAGGGAATCTGCAGAGTCAGGGGAGGAATGGAGGGAGGAGGCAAGGAGGAGGGAAGGAGCATGGAGGGAAAGGGAAGGAAGTAAGGAAGGAAGAAGGGAAGGAAGGAAGGAAGGAAGGAAGGAAGGAAGGAAGGAAGGAAGGAAGGAAGAAGGGAAGGAAGGAAGGAAGGAAGAAGGGAAGGAGGGAAGGAAGGAGGGAGGGAAGTGGGACCAACATGGGGGAGGCAAGTTGAACAGTTGGAGGTGGGAGGGGGCCATGGGGGATCGGGAATGGAGGATAAGGGAGGAGTGGCCAAAGCAGGAAGTGTTTTGAAATGTTGCAGGAAACGGATGCAGTTTCGAAGGTTGTTGCAGGAAGTGGCGTGGTGATGGGAGGTGACAGTGGATCATGAAGCAGGTGACACACAGCGAAGGAAGGACACAGAGAAAGACAACGACAGAAAGAGAGAGATCCCTCCTTTTCTCATTTCTGATAGTGTATGGTGCATCGTTTATTCAACGGAAGCTTTCTCCATGCATTTGGTAAGTGGGCTTGATAGGTGTGCTTGATTTACAGGGGATTTGTTTAATGATAAGCTCCTCCTTCAGTGTATTTACAAGGCGTTGCCACTCCATGTGTATGCACCCTTGCGTATCGGTATCAGCGTGTGTGTGTATTTGTGTGTTTCATTGTGTTTGTGCAACCGTGTGTGTGTGTCACCTGCAGCAGCTCGAAGGCGGCCAGCAGGTCTCCTGCGGTGGAGTTCCCCCGGTAGATCTGGTAGTATTCCAGCTGGGGGGGGAACCGGGGGGGGCCGTAGTGCTCGTCACACATTTTAGTGATGGGCTTGGCGAACGCACGACCTATGAACTCCGCCTTGCCCTGGATGCCATGGCAACCAAAACAGAAGACAAGAGATTAGGAGAAACAAAAGATTGGAAAGTTAGAAGCTGGAAGAGATGGAAGTTGCCCCCCACTAGGGGGCAGTGTTACAGCACAAACTGCTTCTGGGTCTGCTCTACAGCTACAAACTGCAAACTACAAACTACAGTGCTACTATGTAACAATTAGAGGGTCATGCAGAGGTGTGACAGACTGGCTGTGCTCGACCATCTCAGACTCTGAGATAAATAGTGATTGATAAAGTTGAAAAAAGGTTGAAAAGAGATTTTTGTGTTGAACTGGAAAACATGCCAGGTGCTCCAACATACTCTACTTCTAAGTGGCACACTCTACTTAGCCACAACAGCAGGGTCACCCGGGGGAGCAGAGAGAATTCAGACAGACAGACAGACAGAGGATAAGGACACAGACACATACAGTCAGTTGGTATGAAAGCAAACACACATATAGGCAAAAATTCCATTGTGGTTGGATCTCTGTTAGATCGTTGTTGGATGCATACATACAGACACCTCTCTCTGTGTCTCCTCTCTCTCTCTCTCTCTCTCTCTCTCTCTCTCTCTCTCTCTCTGTCTCTCTCTCTCTTTCTCTCTCTCACACACACACACACACACACACACACAGGTGTACCCACCATACTTGGGTTGTTGGATGCATACATACAGACACCTCTCTCTGTGTCTCCTCTCTCTCTCTCGCTGTCGCTGTTGCTCTCTCTCTCTCTCTCTCTCTCTCTCTCTCTCTCTCTCTCTCTCTCTCTCTCTCTCTCTCTCTCTCTCTCTCTCTCTCTCTCTCTCTCTCTCTCGCTGTCGCTCTCTCTCTCTCTCTCTCTCTCTCTCTCTCTCTCTCTCTCTCTCTCTGTCTCTCTCTCTCTCTCTCTCCTGTCATGTCTCTCTCACCACAGTATCCTGATCATAGATCTCCACCACGATGATTGGCGGGTCGTCTCGTAGCTCGCTGGCCTCACCAAACAGCTCCACATCGTCAAACACCAGCAGTTGGTCCCATGTAGGACACAGGGTCTCACTCAGGACCTAACACACACAAGCATACACACGCATTAACACAGTTCAAATGGGATAGTCACCTCCTCCTCTCCTCATGTCTCCACCACCAGGATAAATCAAATGACTCAGACAACACAAACAAAAGTAGAGAGAGAGAGAAATAGAGATAGAAAGAGAGAGTGGGTGAGAAGTGAAAGATGAAGAAAAAGACAGAGAAAATGAGAGAGAGAGTAAGAGAGAGAGAATCTTACAGTACCTCTGTGACCTGGCTGTGTGTGGAGAAGAAGACTCTGGCGAAGGGGTCTGACAGCCCACTGCTGTCAGCAGCAAACAGGCTCCTGGCCTGGTACATATGAGCCCTCAACTGGAACACCTGCTTCACTGTAGAGGAGATGAGAGGAGCGGAGAGGAGAGGAACGGAGAGGAGAGGAAAGGGTTCGACAGAGAGAGTGAGAGAATAATTCTGCAGCCCACATACAAACACAGTGAATATGATCCACTAACCAAACAAACCAAGCTGGGAGCACGCTTCATATAACAGGACCAGAGGTGTGGGCACATGGTCGAGAGTGTGCTTAGTGAATTCGATGGAGGGATGAGTACGTGTTATCTACATCAGTAGAACGCAGGGGGCTGCTGAGGTACACACAGTGCAGTGTACTACACAGATATGTTCCACATAGGGATGCAGAAGAATGCATTCAATATATTCACAAGAAGGACACACTCCTTTTGTAGAGGCCTCCTACTTACTGTTGTACACTAGGCTGATAGGGGGAACAGACTGGAGGCCGGGACCGCTCCTGGCTGCCTTGTTCTCCTCAAAGCCGTTGGGCAGGCCACTCAGGAAGTCCTTCCTCTGCTTGTTGAGTCCCAGCCACAGGTACATCTCCATCTTAGCCTGCACAGTCCACCCTGCCGGGCCGAAGCCCTTCTTACCAGGCAGCTGGAGGGAGCAAGTGGGCGAGGGTGTCAGAACAAGAGCTCAACAAGATATGTGAGAACAGCTTTCGACAGAGTTATACAGGAGGGACAAAGCAGAGGGGTTGAGGACGAGAAGGTTAAGGGTGGAGGCAGAGGAAGGAGGGGATATAGAAGGGTAGAGGCAGAGGAAGGAGGGGATATAGAAGGGTAGAGGCAGAGGAAGGAGGGGATATAGAAGGGTAGAGGCAGAGGAAGGAGGGGATATAGAAGGGTAGAGGCAGAGGAAGGAGGGGATATTGAAGGGAAGAGGCAGAGGAGGGTAGGGATAGAGGAGGGTGGAAGTGGACATGTTCGTACCCTGAGGAAGACAGCTTTGACCTTGCCGCAGTCCTTGCCGGTCTCCTCGTCCACGATGGAGTAGAGGATGTCTTTGGAGGGGATTCGGGCGTAGGCAATACGCTTATTATTACTCATCATCCACACAAAGATGTCTGGGATACTGTGCTGGGGCTGGAAATCACACAGGTATACACTCTCATATACTCAATCTGTACCAGGGCGAGTGTTCTGGTCAAATCTGACCAGTGACCAATACTATGGCAAAGGTAACTACAGAATGAATAACAAATACCAAATACAAATTGATATCCGGTTGAAGATGTCTTGTTCCTGTATGCTGTGTGTTAATGTGACTTATATGGTCTGTCTGTCAGTGCTCAGCAGACATGTTATAAATAAAGCTGTGATCAACTAAATTGGTACCTCGTCGGCAAGGAGACGAAGCTTCAGCAGGAAGTTGTACACCAGCTTGAATTTGTCTTTCACCGTGTTTCTCTTCACTTGGCAGCGGATCATCTTAGCCTGCTGGCCCATGGCCTCCTGGAGGGAGAGAGCTGTGTGAGATCACACACACACACACTCACCACATACAGACACACTCACGCAGGCACACACACGCCACAGACACAAACACACACATCTCCCTCCTGTCTGTGTGGTACTGTACCATTTCTCTCATGCAGGACTTGAGTCTCTCCCGGTCCAGTTTGGTTCTGCCTGCCTGGTTCTGGTCCTTGTTAGCCAGAGTGACAAAACGGCTGAAACACAGAGAGATGAACCAGTGGATTGCTCAGCGGTCCATGTTTATCATTCACTCTCACACTCCTTCACACTGTTTACACCCTCATGTGTGAAAAGGATCAATCTGAATGAACAATGTAATAACAGTCAGTAGGAAATGTGCATCCATATTAATTAATGTTTTAATTTACGTGATAGCTGTTTTATTATTGCAGTGTCACCTGCAGCCAGTATGAAGGTAGAGGATAATTCATAAACTAATTTAAAATTGTGTGTGTTTATATGGATTATTGTGATAATGGAATGATTACTGCTGTGTGATAATGTGTGTTTGTGTGATTATGAGTGTGTGTGTGTGCGTGTGTGTGTGTGTTACCTGCAGCCAGTGCAGAGTTCCTCCAAGACTCCTCTTAGTCTGCGCTCCGGGTAGGCCTTCTCTGTCTTAATGATCTCCTGCACATCATTCAGACCCTCCTCCTGAAGGACACACACACACACACACACAGACAGATACACACACACAGACGTTAGAAAAATAAGACATGCATATACAATCTAAAGATATTCATATCATCTTTACGTTCACAGAACTCTAAACACACACACACATACATACTAACAAACACCAAGAAGGACGAACCAGTTTGTCTGCAATCTTGTCCATGATGTTGGAGTTGTACAGCCTGCGTCTCTGGTCCTGCCACCAGCTCTTGATGTAGATACAGGGCTTCTTCTCAAAGTAGGGCAGGTGGAAATAGTTCCTGAGAGGGACACAGAGGAGGGCGACACTGGTTCATAAAGAACACACTTACATGACATTCAGTACAGTGACAGTGGGCATAATATTTTTGTTGTTCCCTCTGGGAATCATTGACCAAACTTCCTCGTTTAGTGACAGTGTGTGTGTGTGCGGTTTATGAGGTTGACCGGGTGACCTTTGAACTCTGACCTGTCTGTGATGACGGGCTTCATGAGAGGAGTGGAAGAGACAGAGACCAGGTCTCCCTCTTCATCAGCCTCATCTTCCTCACTGGAGTTCTGGATCAGCTCAGACTCTTCCTCATCGTTCTCCCCTCCTCCCTCCCTTTTCTTCTTCTTCAATGACGGCTTGCTCACCCCATCTATCTGGTTACCATAGTTACCTGGGTATACGGTGTGAAGAGGATGAGTTGGGGGGATGTTGTGTCATGGTTTGAGTGACTCCCCAAAACAAATATGTACTTTTTTTTCAAATGTCATGGCTTTCTGATTTTTCTACTCACCAATAGTAACCTCAAAGCTGATTGGTTTGTCCCCAATCTTCCTGTCGATCATGGTGGCCTCAAGAAATGCACCAAAGAGGAAGAATTCTTCAATTTTCCCCGTGGCACTCTGAAGAGAGGAAATAATGAAAGCAAACCTCTTTGTTTTTTATGTTTCAAAAACGATTATCTCATCAGCACTGACATCTCCACAATGAATATTAATGTGAAGTATAAACGATTTCTTCTGGAAGGTAACAAACTCAAATGCTTTTTCTCTCATTACCATTAATTATTATCTTCTATCTGACATTAATGATTATTGTTTGGTGCATTCAATCTATCCTCCTAACTATAAACTGTTATTCCTTATTTTCTTCCTCACACTTTTTCCCCCTTCGTCCTGACTGGGAAGATTGGTGACATAGACAGCCTTTTGGGAGAGATAGGTTTGATAAACAGCTAGCAGCCAGCCTTATTACATTGCTAATCCTACAGCCTGACACACAGCTGGTGGCTAGCCTGCTAATATTGCTAATCCTATAACGTATTAACACTGCTTATCCTGTAGATAAGATCAACTGGATCTCCCTAGTGGCCAGTTAGTTACAGTAAATGAATGTCAGTTTAATACCAGAATGGAAATATTTGACTTGTTTATGGTGGGGTCAGGGGTGTGTGTGTTTTACTATTATCTAATTTCATCTTCATATTAACTATAAGTCAAACATCTGAAAGAACAAATGAGAACGTCTCCTGTTGTAAATATAAAGGTTCTGTGAGAAAACCAGCCAACCAATGACATCCCACCTCTGAGATGTTGGACACTGGTTCCACCTGCACGTCTGTGGAGCTCATGATCTCAGTGGAGGTGGTGTCAAGGATCTCCACGGCGACAGAGATGAGGAGGCGTGCCCTGAAGGACACACCCTCTCCCAGCCCCTCGTTCAGGTCCTGGTGCTCATCCATGAGGGTGTACTGGCGAGTGGAGCCGTACATGTTGACCCAGGCAGGACCCATTGTGGGCAGGAAGCCTGAGGGGGGAGGAGACAGGAAGTATACAAGTAGGAGAGCACAGGGGGTGAAGAAGTAGAAGAGGGAAGAGGTGGAAGAGGTGGAAGAGGTGGAAGAGGTGGAAGAGGTGGATGAGGTGGATGAGGTGGAAGAGGTGGAAGAGGTGGAAGAGGTGGAAGAGGTGGAAGAGGTGGAGAGCACAGGGGGTGAAGAAGTAGAAGAGGGAAGAGGTGGAAGAGGTGGAAGAGGTGGAAGAGGTGGAAGAGGTGGATGAGGTGGATGAGGTGGAAGAGGTGGAAGAGGTGGAAGAGGTGGAAGAGGTGGAAGAGGTGGAAGGGGGTTGAGGAGGGATGACAGGAGAAAGATTAATGGGGGAGAGAAGCGAAAAAGTAATTAAGAGGGATGGGGGAGGTCAAGAAGGGAAGGGAGAAAGGATGAGAGAATGGAAAGGAAAGGAAAGGAAAGGAGAGAGGATAGATGGTTAATTAAACTGTGGACTGTCTCATTGTGAGGTTCTGGAGGAATGGTATATGAGCATGTTATTATCATTATCCAAGATGAGTTGCGATACGAGGTAAGAGGTCAGAGCTACTGTATGTAAAGACCTGAGGTGAAAGCCCAGATTCAGATCCTTCAATAGAACAAGATAAATAGGTGTGCTATTTATTCAGTGACAGACTTGCAGATCCAATATTTTTACTACCTTTGTCGCCGTCGTTGGAGATCTTGCGCAGGTCTAAGAAATGCGTTCCTATAGCAACGTCATTGACTTTGTCAGAGTCTCGTATCTGGACCTTCAAGCGTTTGCAGAGCGGGGGGAACATCTCTGTGAATATGACCTGCTCATTCCAGACGGGCTCGTAGCTGCTCTTCTGGACAGACGTCTTCCCCTGCGCAGAGAAACATAAATACTAAACATGGTGCCAAATCCCCGTGGGTACTACCAAAAAAACTGTTGAGAAACGAGATAATTAGTACTTCATTCTTTAATTCTGGTTAATTGGTTGTGCCATTTCTCCCTGAGGAGAAATAAAGTGATACGCTATTCAACTCTTATCTACTCTTTCCTTATGTGATCGTTTAATAGTTACATTTCACCTCAACATAGAATAAAAAGCACCCATCTCCCTCTTCTTCTAGATGCGTTGATGAGTTACCTTCTGTCCAGCAAAGAGCACCTGGACGTACGGGTCCACCAGGTCTCTGTTCTCTCCTATGAAGGCCTTCTTCACGTTGGCCATGATGCTGGTGTTCATCTTGGGCAGGCCCTCGGCTCGGTAGATCTTCACGTAGAACCGTGCCCACTGTCTCTCTGAAGGAACGCCCTCGGGCAGCAGGAGATTGCTGGGGAAATAATCACGACACAGGAAATATAACATGAAGTTCAGAGACCTTTCTATGACAGGAATGAAGTGCACTTTGCCCTGTAAAACAAGTAGTTCTCAAACGGGTTTAGTCGATCCCTCTTTGAAAAACTAGCATTCCAATGCCTTACATAACATAATCAGACTGTAGAATCTAAGAACATTCTCACCCTTCTATGTCATCCTCGTCCGTCTCATTGGCCTTATGTGGGGTCTTGATGTTGTCTCCCTTCCCGACGACGGCAATGTCACATTTGATGTAACCTTTGCACCCCGCCGTGATGTCATCAGGGTCAGACAGCATGGCCCATTTGTGGTAAAACTGGTGCTCTGAAATAGGTATCAACTAGCCATCAGCCAGTCTATCAACTAATGGACCATGTATTCTATCAATAATCAAAATCAATAAAATAATTGGAAAGCCAACGAAACCAACCAAATCCTAATGACCTAAGAACTGTCCAGCCTGACCATCCATCCATCCTAAACTCACCAGGCTGTGAATAGACAGTGCCAACATCCATTTTGAATGTTCCAACCAAGGTGCCACTCCGCAGCAGGTTCTTAGAGTGAATCACCTGAACAGAGAGAAACCACACCAATGTGTTTGTAAGTATGTATGTTTGTGTGAGTGTGTGTGTGTGTATGTGTGTGTGTGTAAACACACATGTAGACAATGCAACATGCTCTACTTACTGACAGCTTCAGAATCTTGTCAAACATGACGTCTGGTGGCACGTGGAAGTCGAAGACAAAATACTGTAGAGAGGAGAAGCAGAGGAAGGCTGGTGATATGAAACAGAGCGAGGCCTTTCTGCTGCTTCTGTTCATGATTGATGCCTCTGCCCATTTTGGAGAGGAGAGAAAGTGAGAAAGAAAGAAAGAAAGAAAGCAGGACTCACGTCGTTGTAGTAGGGACAGTTAGTGGACTCCTTCATGGAGGTGTACTTCTTGTCATCCCCGATCTCCACACACACCACAGGGTCCATGTTCAGTCCCACCAGCTGCCTGGCTTCAATCACGGTGATGCTGATCTAAAAGGAGGTGTTAGCATTATGACCACTATTAGTGACCATGAAAGGAACGCTAAAAACATGCTAAGCTTAGCTGAGGCAGATATATATGACAATGCTGCGATCACTGATATTATCTCAAAGAATATCCCTTGAAAAAGCTAAAGCTACTCTAAGGATAGTTTTACTTTTCACCCTGAACGAATGAAAAACTTTGTAGAACAACAATTACTTGTCCAATATCCACTTGAAATAAATGTGTGCTGAAGCATAACGGGCCAGGAGACACAAACTGGTGGAAATGAAGGAGAAAGATTCGGAGAGCCAAGCTGTGTCCCAATAGGTTAATTATCTATCTACTAAAGTGAGATGAAGAGGAGTAAAAGGGAAAAAAAGAGAGTGAATAAGGGCAAACAAGAGACCGCTACAGAGAGAAAGAGAAGGCAACAAAGAGATAGACATAGAGAGAGGGTAAAAGAGAGAAATGAACGGAAGAAAACGCAAGAGAATAAGAGAGAGATTCAGAGAGGGTGGTGTGACATTATTTCCCATGTACATCTATATAGTCTGGTGGAAGACAGCACTATACAGAATGTAGGCCAGGATGGTACTGGGAGGGGGGGGGGGGCTAACCACAGGCCTGAGTCTGCCCTCACTAATGAGCAGTTTTTTCTGCCATCCTACCACCCTGCCTTCATCTCCTTAATCCCTACTGGAAAAGTATCATCCCTCCCTCTCTCCTCTCCTCCTCCACCATCTCTCATCAGCCTAGCCTTCCAGGCTTAGCGATGACGAAACAGTGGTTGAGGAAGAGGAAAGGCTTCTCCGCAGGACAAGCACACAGTAGGTGAACACAAACACACACTTCTCTCACCTGGTAATCCACTGGTCTCCCAGAACTGGGCTCCATCTTGATATCAGGCTTTGACCTGATTAAAACCAGGGCAGAGAGTCACACACGTGGATGCATGTGTGTGTGTGTGTGTGTGTGTGTATATGTGTGTGTGTATGTGTGTGTACATACCTCTTATTGGAGACATTAGTGGTGACAGCGGTAACAGAGGCCAGAGAGATGGTATCAGGGTCCAAAGCCCCGCCCATACGCATGGCCTTCCTGTCCAGATCCTCCATGTCCAGGACAGCTGGCTCATCTGGGGGAGGGGAGAGGAGGAGGAGGGGGGGGGGTAACGTTGAGGAGGAAGCCCATGCCAAGAATGAAACTTGTTTTGTGTTCCATCTCAGTCATGAATTCATCTTTTGTTGTTTCTTGCCTGAATGAGCTCTGACCTAGGGACCTCAGTATCGAACAATGACCCTCACCTTGCTCCCTTGACCAATCAGAGTGCTGCACTTGTGTTTACCTCCTCTCTTGTGGTCATCTTTGAAGTTTCTCATCTTGCCGAGCTTCATGGCTGCGAACACGCCCTTCCCAGCTCTGATTGGATAAAAAGAGAAAAGGGGAAGGTATAGGGTGAATGTATAGAATCGACAACATCAATGTTTTGGAATAGTTTTGTCTCAAACAAACAATCTGTAAGTAAATATAAACAAATTACGAAGGCCCACAGAGAAGCCAACATATCTACAACAGAACCACCATGGAAACATTTCTCCAGATAAACATCACCACTAGGGTCTAGACAGTCCCCTCACCCTCCGACCTCCAATCACAATAGGCCTAGTGGGTGTCCAATGACCACGCAGATATTAAAAAGGATCGCATATCACCACAACAACAAAGGGCTGTGATGTCACCACCATGCCTGACAAATGAGCTGCCTTAATAATTAAAAACGAGAAGCGTGGCCGTCCAGTGGGCCGTGAACATGAATACATGTCTATCACGCGATGAAAAGGACAGTTCTTCTGTTGGGCTCCATGGGGAACAATCTTACCAGAGCAGAAATTCTGCTTTTATCTTCCCTTCCTTGTCACACTGGTACTGTATCTATCAAGCCTTTAATAAAAGCAGAGAATCCAATAAAGGAGAAGACCTGCTAGAAAATAAAATGAAAGATAAAAGAAATGCTTTCAGACAGTCAGCACATTTAACATGACAGAGTTTCCCTGTAAACTGGAGCACAAGCCTCAAGTGAAACACCAGTGAGGCTTTTCAAGTTGGCAAAGTTCAAAGTCAAAATTCCCTCCATATGCATAGTTATTCAGATAGTCATCGTTCATCAAGTTTAGTGTGGACAGACGGCCCCTTCAAATCTGATCAGGGCTGCAAGACTGTCTAGGCAAAATAATATCAAAGTCTCAAAATTCTAATGGATGACATGGATAGACATGGATACTCTCAACAGAACTGTAGATATACTTGGCAAGCAGATAAGTTATGCATCGACTCAGATTACTCATATTAACATTACACTGCCATTTGTACTATAGTATGCTTGGATGAATCAAGAGACCTTTGGGGAGAAAGCCTCTTTAGTACATGTCCCAAGGTCCACTCAAAATAAGCTGAATTATCAAAGCACACAACAATCAAAAAGTGAAGCACAAAAGTGAAGCATCGTAACAGCTGGCAAACAACCATCAGACTGATCTATAGAGATCTGACTACCCTGCATCTATCCCCTACAGCACCCGTCCTGCATGTGTACATACCATGAAAGAGAGACAGATGGGTCCCAAACCCAGCTCTCCAGGGGGTTAGGATCAACAAGCTTCACCTGTCCTTCAAACGGTTTATTTTCCCATTTGTGTTGCATGGACAGGTGTGATGCTCAGGTAGTCCAGACCACACAATTAAAAAGGTGGACAGGTATGGAGGAATGGAGGGAGAGAAGGAGAGAGGGAGGGAGGGAGAGGCAGTTGATGGACTTCAGTTGAGGACAGAGTAGAACAGAGAGGGGGGCGGAGGGAGGGAGGGACGGGAGGAAGAGAGGAGGGAGGGAGACAGAACTATCAGGGAATCTAAGAAAGTAGCCAAGCATGGACAGCGATCCACTGGACCATGCATTCATTGGAACATGTACACACACACACACACACACATTGAGATAAAGGCAGTATTTTTCCACACAGGGCCCAGTCAGAAGGAGGTTGAAAGCATCCACTTAGTGCCTGAAAAGAACTCGGAGAGGAGGTTGTCAGTCTGTCAGAGTAGCAGGATTATAGAGGTGGTTAGCGAGTTGAAGTGTGTCAGAGAATAGAAGAAACGCATGCTTAGGATCAGACACCACTGAGACTTAATGAACCTCTGCCATCTGACATGAAAATATGGCTGTTCCTGTCTCTCCACATCAGTGTCTCAGACAGAGAGACAGAGAGCTGCTGGTTCTGGAGAAGGAAAATAACCAAGCTGAGTGACAGAGCTGACATTATAGCACCTACTTGTCCTTCCATGGTTTCCCGCCCTTTTCCTTCCCCCTTAAGAGCAGCGTATGGGGCGCAGCTCAGGACAAACACAGCAGAGCAAACACAATCACATTCTGAGGGAAACCAGTTCAGAGCTCAGACTGGTGCAGATTGGGTTTTCTGTTATAAATGTATTTGAATACAATCAAAATCTGGAATTTTCATATATTCTGGCTGATTGTCAATAATCTTTAATATACCTGGGTTTCTTTTCCTTCTTGTCCTTTGGTCTAAAATGGAGGGAAAATGTATGATGTCATCAGAAAATTAGCTGTCAACCAACCACAACAAACCACTGCAAATCAACCAATCAACACCACACCAAATCAAAAACGCTTGAATAAGATTGGCTATTTATTCAAACTATCTAAACCTATATGCTTGAATCAGAAATACTCTTTCAAGGTGGTTTGACAACAGTAGCACTGCAGTAAGAGCAGGATAGCATCTCAGACAGCAGGGTGATTCGGACAACCACTGCAGAATCCGAACCAGAAATGTGACTACAGAACCGCAGGAGAACCAGACCACACACACACAAACAGAACGGGTCATGTGACTACAGGAGCTTTGTGTTAGCTGTCTAGAAATGCAAGAAACTGGTCTGAATGCATATAACTCAACAATGTTGATCAAGAGGAATGTATTACTTCTAATTTAATTAATAATCCTCTTGATCATGTTGGTTAAATGAGATACATGTTAACAGAATGCACGTTATGAGTCGTCTCTACAGGAAAAGTAGGCTTTGACTATCTTCTTTCTGATCAATATAACTGTGATGATCTGTATGTTGTAGCAGTACTGACTGACTGCAGTGTTGTGGAGTTCGACAACAGGCGACAGTTAGACAGTGAGAGTGAGAGAACGAAAATGACAGAGAGAAAACGAGAAAGGGAGAAACTGAGAGAAACTGAGAAAGACAAACGGATAGATTGAGATGGAAATCTCTGTTGTTCTCCTGTACTTCTGACATGGTTCCAGCAGTGTGTAGGTCTGTCTGAGAACTCCTACAGCAGCGCTGTGCCTCGCTGCTCAGTATCACAGAGAAACAAACAGAAAGCCGAACATGGGTGAATGGATGAAGCTGGGGGAAATGAATTAAGCCGCATATGATTAATGATTTATAGACGCAAAGTTCTGTTCTGCACCAGAAGCCCTGCTGAATGGATCTGAATGGAGGTGAATGGGACTCTCTCTCTTGCACAGACACACACACATGCACACGCATGCATGCACACACACAGACACAATGATCTCTATTGGCGAGACAGGGGTGGGGGGTAGGAAAGATTCAAGGCCAAGGTCATTATTCCTCAGTGTTCCAGAGTGTTCTGTTCCATTCTAGAAACATTGTCTAGCCATTTCTACACTCAGTCAGGATAATTGATTATTTTTACAATAACCGATGCTCAATTTCATGTTTTATTTTGTCTAACCATGGACAACTATGTATTTTGCAATATAGTATGACAATCAATATCTCAACTGGTAGCTGTTGTTCTAGCTGAAGCTGAATTCAAGTTGTTATGAAAACACTACCAATCATGACTGTAGGGTTGATGACTCAGGACATCTAACTGTTCCTGCTTTCTCTTTGAACCTCTTAATATGTGTAACATGTCTCTATTTCAGGCTGCTGTGAGTTTATATCTTCATTAGTGTCACCCATTGAGAGGGTTATGAATATTTAGCTTTCTCGCTGAACAATCCTCTGAGTCTCAGTGGCCTACATAAGCCAGGACAACATGAGAGGAAAACCTGGCCTTGCTCTAGTGGGTCTGTGCGCACTGCATCTGGGATCGCATTTGTCTATGTTTTAGAAGATGTGGAGCAGAGAGACAGACAGAGAAACAGAGAGAAGGGGAGAAAAAGAGAAAGAACACAGAGAGGAGGAGTGACACAAAAAGGGAGGAGGAGAATCTCAATGGGACGCACGCAACGTCCCTCCCTCTTCATCCCTCTCTCTTCATCCCTCCCTCTTCATCCCTCTCTCTTCATCCCTCCCTCTTCATCCCTCTCTCTTCATCCCTCTCTCTTCATCCCTCCCTCTTCATCCCTCCCTCTTCATCCCTCTCTCTTCATCCCTCTCTCTTCATCCCTCTCTCTTCATCCCTCCCTTTTCATCCCTCTCTCTTCATCCCTCTCTCTTCACCCCTCTCTCTTCACACTCAGAGTTGTCTTTTTCTTACACACTCTACATCCCACTGTTGCATCAGACTGCATCAGTTATCAGGCTGCACTCTGCTGACTGAAACACAGTTCCACCCAGCCATCCAGCTCAACAGGAATGCCCCTAAACTAACAGTCTGCTGTTGACATCCTCTATGAACATCATGTTATTGTTGATATCATATATGTCTGCCTAATTTCCTTTCAGAATCTGGTTATTCAAAGGATTTTCAAGCTTCTTATGAGAATGTATGATATGACAAACATGGAGTTCTTGGAGGGAGTACTGTAGGATGGGGGACATATTTGAACGGGACATTCAGGTGCAGCAGGAGGAGGATTTACCCCAGGAGGCTGGTCTCCATGTCATCAGGATAGTCTCCTCCTTCCTGGCTATGAACAGGAAGTTAGAGGGGGACAATGACAAACACTATCTGAATGAGAGGAACACAAACAAAGTGACAACCCATACTCTGCACACAGTCACACACACACACAAATACCCTCAAGGGACATAAAGCAACTTTTCAAGGAAACATTAGAAGAACCGGTTTGAGGATTGAGCTATTTTACAAGAAACATACACGATCCAGGTTGAGTCTACTATGGTCTCAGAAAGTACAAAGAATCCAATTACTTGATTATACTCTCTCCACCATGTGTTCTCTCTTGGTTCTGTTCAAACACAGTGTTCAGTAGACAGAACTTCCACCTGAGGGTTAAAGCTGCTGGTGCACAGAAGAATAAAGACTTTACCAGGCTGCTAGCCAGTTGGTGCTAGTTGGTGTGACCACAGGGTTTTAAATCCATGACCATGTTCCTCTCTGCCTCCTTCTCTCTCCCTCTCATCAGCAGTGTCCCTCTCATCAGCAGTGGGCTATAAACAGTGTAGTCACCCAACCACCTCCCCTACACCATGTTGAGGAGCAAGTCCCCCTCACACCAGCACACTGTTTGAGGCTCTGCCAGCCCATTGCATTGTGGGTAGGATCAAAGACAGCTTTTTGTCTGTTTAAAAAATCGGCTTTGAACAAGGTCTCATTCATCCCGACATCAAATCAAAACAAATTATCTTTTTTTACAAACCTTGGTCAGATCCCCCTCAGTGTGAATGCTTCATATATCCTTCTTAATCTGTGTGAATAGGAGAATGTCCTGAATTCACTTATGCTAATGGACAGCGTGCATATTTGAATAGTTTAAACAAACACACTACTTATTTGAATAAATATGTGTCTGCATGATCCGGTTAATAAATTCAGAACTTGTCACCGTGGTGACAGAGGTCTTCTCACACAACTGTAAACCCAGGTGTTGAAGACTTCATGAGCATCTGGATGAAAACCATTGCATTATTAGTGGTATAAGTCATGCTTGTAGTAATGTAAGCTTATGATCATGGTCCTCCTAAATAAGCTTTCAATTAGAAACTGGTGTGATTAATTAGTCAACAATACCAAGATGCCCAATTGAATACATTCTGTATGCTTATATTTCTATTTTAGATTATCCTAAACGAGAGAGGTCTTTGCTCAAGTGACAGAACAATAACTCTTAGTCATAATGGTAGATGGCCACTCCATATTTTAGAGGATAAGCTTCTAAAGTGTAAAGGTTTGAAACCTAGAAGGCTGTGCTTTATCTGAATACATGTGAGCTCATACCCAACCTAGCTGTGCTGCAGATAATGTAAACACAGTCAGGGACCCACAATAAATCACTGCACACTGCTTTGGACAGAGCTGGGGGAGGGGGCGGCTGAGTAAAGAGATGAGGGTGGGAGGACAGGGAGAGAGGCTGCAGGGAGGGAGGAGGGGGGGATGCAAGCATCAAAGGAATGAAGAGCAATTACAAGCTGAGAGAAACCATTTTCTCTTCTTTCACTCTAATACTGCAGCTTAGCCCTCACTCTTTCTCTTTCTCTCTCTCTCTCTCTCTCTCTCTCTCTCTCTCTCTCTCTCTCTCTCTCTCTCTCTCTCTGTCTCTCTCTCTCTCTCTTTCTCTCCCACTTTTTCTCTTTATCTCTCACACATCCGCTCACACACACACACACACACACACACACACACACACACACACACACACACACACGCACACACACTGAGACACACACTGAGACACTCAAAAATGGCATGTCACACACACACACACACACACACACATACTACCTCACCATAAAACATGAAACCCAACCTTATTAGAACATTAAACCTCACAATATTAGAACGTTAAACCCAACATTATTAGAACATTAAACCTCACAATATTAGAACATTAAACCCAACATTATTAGAACATTAAACCTCATGACTGGACCATTAATTAAATCATACTATCTGCAAATGTTATAAGGCTTAGGCTGTCTTTTTAATTTACTTTTTCTATTTCTGTCTTTCTGTCTGTGTCTCTGTTTCCATCTCTCTCTCCCACTCTCTGTCGTCTAGCGCCACACCTGATATTTACAACTCAACAATGTCAACATAAAGAAACTCTCAAACTTAGCTACGGTTTTCTAACCTCACATGGCATTATATATGTTGGAGCGAATGAAGACAAATTATCTTTTATGCAATGTATCACACCTCCATCCTGTGAATGCTGTCATAAATATGGTCAGACAGATATGGAGGGTGTTTATGATTGTAATAAGGACTGATATTGTCTTCTGAGTGAGCTGCTGTCTGCAGAGGACTGTTTACTGCAGGACAAACGACTGGAGCATGTTGCCAAGACAGGAGGAGTTGTGTAAAACACAACAGTCACACTCTACACTCATCCTTCCTCTAAAGCACGCACACACACACAACACACACAGGCATGGGCACACACATAAACAAAAACACACACATGCACACATATTCACACATACACAGGCACATACAAACACACACCCACACACAAGATAAATCCCTGCATATGCCACTCTGGTCCGCCCTTCCCCCCCAAAGCACACACACACACAGAATGTGTGTACCTGCAACCCAGACTGTGATAGTTCTCCTCCTCTTCCACCATCCTGAAAGGATGACCACCAGCTATGTTATCAACAAGGCATCATTTGCACACACACAAACACAGACACACAAGATTGTGTTGACAGAGTGACTGAGTGTTTGGCACACAAGCAGTGTAATCAGACCTTGACATCATAAAAAGGCTTCCATGAGGTCATCATTCTTTGACCACCAGTGTGCTAGAGAATGGATGTATCTTCTGATGTCTATTTTCCATGGGTAGTCTCTCTCTCTTTCTCTCTCTCCCTCTTATTTTCTTTGTCTTCCTTCCATTCTCTATCTCTCTCTCTGTATCCTATTTAGCACCCCTCTGCGCTTAGGGTGACACGTCTTTCTTGCCACGGGAATAGTAGCTGGCCTCTCCTGGCACCATAAACTGGTTTCCGGAGTGTACGTCTGTGAGTATGTGTATGTGTGTGTCATAAATCCTACATGTGAGCACATGCAGTATGTGTTAACGAGAAAGCACAGCATGACTCTTCCTCTCTTCCTCTCTCTCTCTCTCTCTCTCTCTCTCTCTCTCTCTCTCTCTCTCTCTCTCTCTCTCTCTCTCTATCTCTCTCTCTTTCTCCCTCTCCTCTCTACTTTTTCTATTTCTATCTGTTGTTTGTGTCCCCTCTGGGGTATCCTTGGTGTATGGGCCTCTCATGTGCTTATTACTACTCATCTATATTAAGATCAGTAACCCCAGCACACACAAACAAACACGAAAACATGCATTGGGATGATGGATGAAGGGTCTGCCCTGGGAGACAACCTCAATGGAAATCAATTCTGCCCACACACTATTATCTCACACATGATTCACCAAAAACCACTAACACACACATAGAAGAAAGTATTGTGTTGGGACTGCCTTCAAACATATTTTAGTGAAGCTAGCTACCATGAACCTCTGTAGACCACCTGGTTCTTATGAAAGCAGTATTGGCAGTGAAATGCTATCATGGCAGTATGATGGTGCGCTGTGTTTCCAGTGTCAGAGTAAGACTGTGAGACGTACTTCCTGAAGGTGGGGATGCCGTACGGAGAGCGTCCACCGGTGACCCCTGACCCCTGGCTGTGACCGGAGAGGAGGCTGTCCGTCTCAAACTGGAACGTCCCCTCGTGGTCGTCAGGGACGTCCAGGAACTCCATGTCGCTCCACACCCCGACCGTGCCGTCCAGGGTCTGGTAACGGATCTCGACGGTCACGCTCGTCTGGAACGGAAAAATGAACCAATCAGAATCAGGGGAATTTCTCAGCCACATGGCATCGTAAATCTGCGTCACCAAAAAACTCACAGATCACTAATAAGGTTATCAGATCTGGGATAATGTATGAAGACTGTTGAGAATCACGCCTACATTTGCACATGGGCTGCGCTGAGGAGGGTTTTGGTTGTGCTGTCCAGCTTCAGTACTGTTTAAATAAAGCATGTATCACCAGGGTGGGCTGGGCCATGCTAACAGCCTTTAGTTTGGTTTGGAGAGAGAGTGCCAAGCAGAATGTGATGACCTTTAGAAGACGGTTGGTGAACTTTAGGCTGCTAGTTGTCCTCTACAGAATGTGTGCGGGTCAGTCAAACTCTTTGGTGCTCAGGTGAGAGATGACTAGAGACAGTCACCCTTCTCTTTTTAACCCATAGAATGAAAACATGATGTCCATGGTGTGTTTTGTGAAAACTGTAACCATTTTGTTCCAAAGGATTTACTTTACGAGCTTGTGCTTGTTTTACAGCAGACCACTATGAACAGCAGAAGCCTGCAGATACATTGTGTCTGACAGTAACTGCTCGGTTTAATCTGGGCAGGAAGTACACTCGATGGACCGGTTAGTCTTTCCTGTCATGGGGACCATAGGGGACTAATGAACCCCCCCTACACACACACCTCCCCCATCAGGGAGCCAGCTCTGGTTGCACCAAGACCCAATTTATTCAGCTGACAGAGACAGACAAGGAGAGAATAAAAGACAAAATGATGCATGCCCCTCTCTCTATCTCCCCTTCTCTCTCTCTCTCTCTCTCTCTCTCACTCTCTCTCTCTCTCTCTCTCTCTCTCTCTCTCTCTCTCTCTCTCTCTCTCTCTCTCTCTCTCCCCTCCCCTCCCCTCCTCTCTCTCTCTCTCTCTCTCTCTCTCTCTCTCTCTCTCCCCTTCTCTCTCTCCCCTCCACTCTCTCTATCTTCCTTACCCCTCTCTCTTCCCACCCTCCTCTTTCACCCCTTCTCTGTCTATCTCCCTTTGCCCTTCTCTCTTTCTGCTCCGCCCTCTCCAAACATCTGCCCAATAAATCCCTGGGACGTATGCTGCGGAACCTGTGGAGATGCATCACTATAGCAACGCAACATGTTGGGAGGCTGATATATAAATGTGCTGCTATATCTTTATCAACCTCTCTATCATTATCTCTATCTCTCTCAATAACTTATTTTCCCCCTTCCCTCTCTTTCTCTCCTACTCTCCACCTCCTCTCACATTCTTCCTCTTTGTTTAGCACATGGGTATAATTATCCATGTTTAGATCTTAGGTAGACTCCCCTGATAAACTATGAATCTTGACTGAAGCTAAACATAATTGGCCTGATCTGGGACCAGTCCGAGCTCACCTTGATGGAGGTGTTGTTGTCATCGATGAGCGTGTCGGTGACTTCCAGCTGGCCCTCCTCTGCCACCTTCTGCAGCACCATCTGAAAGCTGCCTACAGGCCTGGAGAGACAGAGACACAGCAGGAAAGTCGTTAGGAAAAGCTTACCTCGAGGTTCTCACTGCGGGTCTCTGTCTGAGCCAATGGACTGGATCAGTGTCAGTGCCATCGCTCTCTTATTGTCTCCCTCTTGCTCTCTTTCTCCCTCTTGTTTCTGAACATTTCTTTTTTCCTTTGTGTGTGTGTTTTGTGTGTGTCTTTACGCACGTGTGTGTACTGTGTGTGGGCATGTGTGTGTGTGTGTGACTGATGGGCAGAGCGATAGAGATTGCTTGTGACAGGCTGAGAGAGTGGGAAAGTGTCAGCATCTAGACCGAGTTATTTTCCTTTAGGAGAGGTTTAGGCCAAATCCCAATACTCTGTCTTAGCCCTACTCATTACCCCTAGCCCTTAGTTTACCCCTAGCCCTTATGTCTCGAAACTGAGGGGTAAGGACTACATAGGCCTATGAAATGAGACGCCACTTGGTTACGGTTACGTATATCGATATCTCCAAAGCAAGTAGTGTTATGCACTGATATCAAACGAAATTCGTTTGAAATTCGCTGCTAATGGAGTTTAATTAAAACTGTAGACATGCATGGAGTCCATTCAAGGCTAATCAGAGAAATGCGGGACTGTTGTGCAAATCAGCAATGTAACGTTAGTGCAGCAAAGGACTGTAATATTTTCAATATATAATCAATTATTTAAGCCGAAAATATTACATTTATGGGACTCTCTGGATGATCTGTCCGCCATTGTTGCAGGTAGCGCAGTAATCACATACCCCTAGGTTTCAAGTAACTTCCCGACCTTACTTGATTTTAAGGGGTGTATACCTGTTCGTCTTAGCCCTACCCCTAGCTCAAAAAGAGTTTTGGGACACCACTTACTCTCACGGGAACGCGCAAAACTAAGGGATAGGGGTAAGGGGTAAGACAGAGTATTGGGATTCGGCCACAGACACACACACACACATACACACACACACATACACACACGCACAGGGAGACCGCATCCTCTGCCTGACACCCTTATGCCAATGAGTGTCTGTAGACTTGCCTCCAACCATCCTTACAACTATCCTTCCACCGTTTCCATCCCATCTTCCATCCTTCCCTCCCTTCACATACATGCCTTCACCAGCCCTTTCATCCCTCTCTCCACGCCTTGCCCTCCCTCCATCCCTCCATTTCAGATAGTGTTCCTTCTACTTTTCTCGTTAGCTGTTATCACTAGCCTGGAGGTAAAACAGCTTCAGCTAAGCTGCTGTCAGCAGAAGCTTGTTCTGTTCTTTCAGCACGACTAATTACAGTTTCTCTTTCACTTCCTGTCTTTAAGTAAGCCTGCATGTGATGTACTGCTGGCTAGAGATACAGACTTTACTTGTTTTCTATGAGATAGAAAACAAACCAAAAACGAACCCAAAAGCTTCCTTTCAGCTAACTGAAGTGGAGTGGCCAGCACTCTGGACTGTGTGGACTGTGCTTTGAAGCATGTGGACAGAACAGCAACAATGAGAATGGCAGAACTTTCCCTTCAATGAAATCTGAAGTGTAGCTTTCACTTTAGGAATCAACATCATTCTCTGTATAACAGTGTATCAAAATGATTGACGTGGTTGGTAATGTGCCTAACTAAATCTTTAATGTCAAAGAAACGGTCCATAATAGGATTATTTGGTGATAGACTATCGTCCCACCACAGAACAGACCAGGAGTGGTAACACAGCACACTGCTCTTTCACAAAGCAAATTAGACCGGGTGAATAATTAAAGAGTTTTCCCCAATTTATCACACAATCACACACACACACACACACACACACACAGAAACAGACACACAGCAGCAACTTTCTTACTAGAACAAACACAGACACACATACACACACATGAACACACACACACGCACACACATACAAACACATGCACTGTCCCAGGGAAGGACAGTCAGAAAAGTATTCTTTGATCAGGACTAATATAAGACTCTGGGTCCAATTAGCAGTTTACCTCTGCTGAGTCTATGGAGAGATGACACTGTGGTGAAAGTTTCTGTGGAAACTTTTCCTGCAGCTGCAGGCTTTCTCTGAGTAAAAGACCCTGTAGAGATACTTCTTCTCTATCAGTTCTCTTCCCTTACCCCTGGTCACCCCCCCCCCCTCTCTCCTCCAAACGGTTTCCTTTTGTGTGAGGGAGGGGCGGGGATCGATATGTCTCGGACTCATCAAAAACACATCGCTTTGTTGCTTTCTTTCAGCCATTGTTGGTACAAGGCCTGAATAATTTAACCAAACACACTATCATGTTCTGGCTCACTCTTTAGATCCTCAAAAGATGCCATTCATTATTGATTCCAGCCTGCCAAACAATTTACTTTCATCTCCTTCATAATTCAGGGTACAGCTCCTTCCCAGTTTCAAATTATTTATCTAGGTCAGTCTTGAGTTAGTGGTGGGAATCGAAGGTTAGACAGTTTGGTTGTTTGTAAAAATTACAGTAATGAAGTACTTGAAACGCAAATGAATAGTTTCGCGCGTGAGATCAACAGCCTCATCACAGAGTTGTCTAATACAGCTCGGACATCAGAAAAAGGAGTGTGGTGATTTTTCTGGGAGATTTGAGTTTGTATGGAGCAGGAGGCGAGCGAGAGAAGAAGAGAGAGTGAGAAAGGTAGAGAGGGAGCAAGGGAGTGAGAAGGAACAAGTTAGAGTGAGAACAAGCTGTTTGGGAGGAGAGGATCCACATGAATTATACACAAACTTCTCTCACTTTCGACTCTGGCAGTGCTTCTATAGTCACGCTCAAGCCACTCATTACCCATAAAACTGCAAAAGCGCTTCAGGAGCCAGTTCACATTTAAGAAGTGAACTCTCTCCTTACTGCAGCAGAACAGAAGACTTCAAAATCAAATGTGCATGATGCTGAAAGAAACCTTGACAAGCCATAATGATACACACTCATATATTTACATTTACATTTTTACATTTAGTCATTTAGCAGACGCTCTTATCCAGAGCGACTTATAGTAAGTACAGGGACATTCCCTCCGAGGCAAGTAGGGTGAAGTGCCTTGCCCAAGGACACAACGTCACAATTTGGCACGGCCGGGAATCGAACTGGCAACCCTCTGATTACTATATATATATATTTACCATCAAAGCAAACAGAGGTCCCATGCACCACTGTCTCTGTTTATTGGTAATTGGAGATTCCTTATCCCTCTCTCGTTCTCTGCCTCTGTCAGTCAGAACAATGTACTGCTGGTAACTCATCATAGCCTAACATGATGAAGTATATGTTACCGTGGTAATGAATCATCCTGTGTAAATATGAAACAGGTGTGAGATGAGCAACACATGTTAGGGCAGGGCTCACCTTCAATTATTTACTAACACAGCTCTGTTCGTGTGTGTGTGTGTGCATGCAAGCGGTGTGCGCATGCATGTGGTGTGGGAACATCCTTTAAACATGAGAAGCAGTGTGTTTGAAGCTTTTCTCTTCCAGCAGTACCAGCAGCTCCAGGGTGAGAGGGTTCCAGCTCAGCATGACCCTGCCCAGACACAGTCCCCCCTGTGGGGCAGCTGCACAGCTGGCATCCCCCTGATCTCACTCACATGCCAATGGGCCTAACAACAGGAAGGCTGTAGCAGGCGGCCAGGGTTGTCTATGTGTTGTGCTTGTGGTCTAGAGTAGAGCAGGACGACAGGTAGGAGCGGTCCTGCACCTGGAACACAGTTTCGCCTCTGACTCATCTCTTTAAGAGCTCAGAAACACAATGTCACGAACACTCACAAGCACACACACAAACACACACCAAAATACATTGCATAAACATGTCAGAAAGGATGCCCATCAATGGAGTATACAGTCACGTCCTCATAAAACACCCACACAACAACCTCTCCACTCACACACAACCACATAAACACACACACACACACACAGTAGGGGGTGACACTTGGGACTGAGTGGGTAGAGCAAAGTGTATGTTTCAGAAGACAGGACAAGGCAGTCACTTAGTGCAGCTAGTTTCTCTCTGATTAGATCTCACATCTCCTCACAGATACACTGCAGACAGCTGACGACTGTCCACTTACAGGAAGTGTGTGTGTCTGCATGTATGTGTGTGTGGGGTGGGGGTGAGAGTGTGTGTGTGTGTGTGTGTGTGTGTGTGTGTTTTACCTGTTAGTGAAGACCTTGCTGTAGTTTAACACTAGTATCTCCAACATCTCGTTCCCGTCCAGTTTGCTGGCGATGGGCCATCGAAACGTCTGGATGGAGAGATAAGAGAAAAGGTGAGAGGGTAAGAAAAAAGCAGACTTCTCTGCTGAAGACTGCTGGGTATTTAAAACACTCTTCCTGGAACATACAGAAATGCTGGAACGACAAGAAGAAAAGCATAAGGTCAATCTCTGGGTTGCGTTTAAGATACTGCGTTAATGAGGAAAGCCCAGAGAAACAGAATGGAAACAGCAGCAGCAGGAAAAGAATGGGAAGTGCAACAACATGTTAATTGGACGTTGTTGAGATCAACTGAAGCTGTTGCTGTGCAGTTTCCACTGAAAGGACAGAAAATACAGAAGGAGCTTCATTATGTTGTATCTACTTTAATTAGGTACGGAATGGGCTCGTTTGTAAGGCAGTGAATCAAACTGAAGAGGCCCAGTACTACTTAGCACAAACAGCACAGCCATGGTTTCACTGCATGGTTTCAAACATTGTCGCTTTCAGTTATCTCATCTCTAATTGGCTGTCTGTGATTTATTAGCCAATCAGCAGGGCAATTTACCTCAGTGTGGGTTTAGGCCCTTGTTCCATCCGTACCGTGTGCAATGTTTATAATCTCCTTGCTAGGATACTAGAGGACAGGATAGACGCCACAGCTATTAGAGACGCTTGCTAGCATTAGCATAGCTGCAATGAGACTAATCCTAACATGGTTGGTAGTTATTCAGTAGGAGCTCAATTCTAACTTGCTTGCAGCAGCAGTAGAGGGGTGATGAGTGCATGACTGCAGCATACTGCAGCGAGCTAAGTGTGTCTTTGCCACTTGTCGGCCCCATCTAAGCTGTTCTATTTAGTAGATATGATGACTGAGGAGAAGTCAGACTCCAGAGAGGGAGTTGGTGTGATAGGTAACACTCTGCTGACAGCGTGTTGTCAGCAGAGCAGACCCTGAGGTTCCCTGAGCAGGGCTCTGTTGGGGCAGATCCATCAGACCCTGTCCCATTACTGCTCCCTGGGTCCCCACCTGCCCCTGTCATCCCTACACCTGGGACACAGCCCTCGGAGCAGGAGAGGGAGTGTGTGTGTGTATGTAGGCGTGTTATTAAGCCACTATACCTGCCGGTCTGTCAAGAGCTGGTGCTGGAGAGATGAGTCTGTCTCACTGATAGACAGAGCTGCCAAGCCATGACCCTTAGGGCAGTGTGTGTGTGTGGTGGTGATGTGTTGCATGCTTGTGTGCCTGCGTGTGTGTGTTTGCGTGTGTGTGTGTGTGTGTGTGTGTGAGACTGCTGTCCATATCTCACCTCTGTGTCTCAGTGAGCTCACTCACACATGCTCACTCACTCCATGTGGAGTTATCTCATCAACAGTGAATATGTTTCCATGGTGTCTGAGCAGCCTGGAGCATGGAGCCACATTGTGGTGTGGATACGGATGATGACACACACAATCTGAACACTAATGGGGCTGCTTATTGTAGATGCTGTATACATACACAGACTTACACACTAACACACACACCAAGGTACACTGTAGTATGGAAAGGAGTTATGGAAAATGTATAATGTTTTGGAAAGGGTACATTCAATGTATTTCCCACACTGAGTATAGAGCGTATAGGCACACACATATGAAGATACCCCCAGGACACACACACACACAGACCGAGCTGTACAGCTTCATTGCGGAGCAACAATAAACACATCAGGATGTGTGTGTGTGTGTGCGTGTGGCTGAACTGGATCTTGGGTTATCTGGTCCTGTACTGGCGTAATGTCAAATATTTTAGGGGGCACACACACGAATGAGAGAACAGACACACACCACCAGGACATAAATACAAACCGGCAAGACACACACAGTGTGGAGAGCTCACCACCAGAACACAAACACAGACACACCACCAGAACACAAACACAGACACACCACCAGAACACAAACACACACACCACCAGAACACAAACACAGACACACCACCAGAAAACAAACACAGACACACCACCAGAACACAAACACAGACACACCACCAGAACACAAACACACACAGCACCAGAACACAATACAGTAGAATTATATATATACAAATAACACATTTACTATTCATGCTTGACACTAATCACACAACGGGTTCTGTTTATGCCCTCAAACCCATCGTGTGTCATTCAGTGTTGCCATGGTGACCGCCATCGCTACCTACCACCTGTGAACTTTGTGTCCATTTTGTCGATCACATGGTCCCAATATCAACAACGTCTTCTTAAAGAGACACAAAGGGCCGCTTGGTTATGAAACTACCCATAGAGGGCATGCCTGTCTGATGGAGACTAAGGAGGGATATAATGAGTTATCCCAAAATGAAACACCTGGGTGAGTCACGTGTGAGGCAATGAGTCACGGTGTGTGAGGCAAAGAGTCACAGTGTGAGGTGGCACCTCAGGAGAACTGTGACTCACCCTCAGATCGTCACTTTGAGGAGCACAAGGCTAAGTGAGCGTACAGTGCACTTTGGTGATGTCAGTCAATTTCAACTCTAAACAAATCCGTCATAGTTTGATTCCATGTTACATTTCCACCTAACTGACCTTCTGGAAGTAATATCTCCAATTGCTTTAACTGATCCTACTTTATATGATTTCAGTGGTTGAAATGGTTCTCGCTCTCTTTCTCTCCCTTTGGCCCTCACTCTATCTCTCTCTATCTTTCTCTCTCCTTGCTCTGGCACTGCTTTCTTTGCTTCTGTTCTCCCCCTCTCTCCCTCCCCCTCTCTCTCTCTCCTCCCCCCCCCCCTCTTTCCCTCTCTAATGAGAGCACTAAGTCTCTTCTAATGGCAGGTGTTCTTCTAGCCCCAGAATCATCTGGTGCACATCTCCACATTTGAAAGGCTAAGTACTCAATTAAACACGAGATATGACTCCCATGATGCATGAGTGTTGGGCAGGGGGGGCGTGGCGGGCCGAGTGGGGCCAACCGCGGCTCTTCCGGGTGACATCCCATAACTTTCCTCTTTACTGTTGCCATGGATACGGTGGATGAGCAGCTTTGGAATAAATAATGTACAGCAGGGATGCTCACAACTATATCTCTTTCTCGTTTCCCTCCGTTCCTACCGCTCTCTGTACCTCCCTCTCTCTGACAGTGGAGTGTTGCTTCAATGCATGAGGTATCCATAATGAGGAGCCTCGCCATCACCTCAGTCTCTGCGTGCAGGTGCTGACGAAGGGCTCCTATCCACTACATCTGCTGTGAACCAGTTCTTCTACCGCCACCTCCCTTAATAACTGGTACACTTCTCAAACATCAACTTCGAGTAGGAAAATATGTGAAAGAGGTACAAAAAGATACGTTTCTGCCTCTCACCACTTTGATAACTCCTCTCTTGGAGAAAGAGATTTCAGTCATTTTTTGAGGAAGTGATGTAATATTTAACGTATCCTGGGTTAGTATCCCTCACATACTCACAGGAACTGAAAGTGCTGCAATGTGGAGCTCAACTCTGGACCTAAATTATTTAATAAAGGGACTCACCCTAATATTACATACACGTTTGTGTGTGTGCGTGTACAAAAACTAATTGAGGTTTATGTGCATGCGTGTGTGTATGTGCTTTTCACAGATTAAACGGTATCTCTGATAAGCTTGAGTCTGCTGAAGAACTCCAATCTGGTCAATATCCAAACCTATCTCACTCCTTCCTCCTTCCCCTCTACCTCCCACTCTTCAACCACCTCTCACTCCCACCCTCTCCCATTCTCATCTCCATCCCCCTCTCCCTCTGTCTAAACCAATCGTTCAGTTCTAGTTCATCAGTTGGCCTGTCCATCCGTGTCTTGTCCAGTGTGTCCCTGTCTTACCCTCCTTCTTCAGACCTTGCTGTTACCTCCCTCCCCACACCTTTCATACTGGAAACAAACATAAATATTAATGCAGTTCTAGCCGAAGTAAATGGATGTAAAATGTCATTCCAATCTCATCATAATTCATCATGCTCGAAATCCTACTTGCAATCTGTCAGACAGAATAATGTGGCATTACAAACACTGAGTGGAATCAATCATGTTTTACATTAGCGTATGTTCAGTGACAATCACAACCATCGTTAAGGAAAATGTGTTACTAATTAATGTCCTTCAACATGGGTCCTGATTGACGCCGCACGTAATTAAACTGAGCCTCCTCCTTTAAACACATATGCACTCCACCGATGCACCTAAGTTAATTAACCTTTAAACTCAACAAGGATTGAGAATTGCTGCTGTTTGGAGGACGAACTTCATTGAAGTAATTTAACTGTGACTTTCATTGTCACTTAGTTTTCAGGACTGCAGTACCAATTAAAGCATCATTATCTCGCCCACACCTGCCGCAACATATGGAGGATCGTTAAGTGGAGGGGTGATGGAGGGGCGTCGTCACGGATACCTTACCAGCACAGCAGGTTACCTGAAGGCCTGTAAGAACAGACGGCTATTACATCTGAACCCTCTTTAATCTACTCTGTAAAGCTGTGGTTCTAGACAACTACCTTCGAATGGTATGTGGGACTTTATGATGACTATAGTTTTCATTGCTAACCGTGACCTTTCAAAAAAGCATTCCTGTTTCCCGAAACAGGTTTGTTTGTTGTTGTGGTGTGGATGGGGGGGCTCCTGTGTGGTGCAGCAGTCAGGTGAGAGGTGCTTGTCTCTCCTGTGTGGTGCAGCAGTCAGGTGAGAGGTGCTTGTCTCTCCTGTGTGGTGCAGCAGTCAGGGGAGAGGTGCTTGTCTCTCCTGTGTGGTGCAGCAGTCAGGTGAGTGGTGCTTGTCTCTCCTGTGTGGTGCAGCAGTCAGGTGAGAGATGCTTGTCTCTCCTGTGTGGTGCAGCAGTCAGGTGAGAGGTGCTTGTCTCTCCTGTGTGGTGCAGCAGTCAGGGGAGAGGTGCTTGTCTCTCCTGTGTGGTGCAGCAGTCAGGTGAGTGGTGCTTGTCTCTCCTGTGTGGTGCAGCAGTCAGGTGAGAGATGCTTGTCTCTCCTGTGTGGTGCAGCAGTCAGGTGAGAGGTGCTTGTCTCTCCTGTGTGGTGCAGCAGTCAGGTGAGTGGTGCTTGTCTCTCCTGTGTGGTGCAGCAGTCAGGTGAGAGGTGCTTGTCTCTCCTGTGTGGTGCTGAGGGACAAGTGAGCCGACTTGTATGCAGATGCACGAACACATGAGAATGCAATCTTCTACTCAGAAACTGTGTGTGTGTGTGTGTGTGTCTTCACTCTCATGAAACTTTGTGAACAAAAAGTAATGAATAAAGACGAGCAGTGAGTGGTGCAGATTTTGTGGCCATGAACAGCCATGAAATCAGCCTCCAGACAGAAGCCCCCTCGACGGGGAAGAGAATATTCAGTGAGGAAATTTCATTCAGACTTCCCTCCGGCTCCATCTGGGTGGAGAGCCTATTTTTCTGCATTCATCCCCAATATTCAGTGAGCACAGCAGGAGTTTAAAGACATAATACGCAAAAAATATTTGTCTTTGGCTCTGAAGACATCCCAACTCCGTTTCTTGTCTTCAGACCACATCCACCACTCTTTTTCTCTCAGACAAGGAGATTTCCTGGAGCAACACAATTCCAGTGACCTGGTTAGTGTGACAGCGATCTTATCTTAAACAGGGCAGTGGGTTAATAGGGGCACTTGGTAAATTGAACCCCATCACCAAGTGGGCGCTGATTCCCTTCGCTGATTCCCTTCACGTTGTGTTGCTCGATCTGCCACTGCGATCAGGTAAGTGATGCAAACACGTCTCTCACTAAAGAAGCAGGCTGGTGCTAAAGTAGATGTATTCGGTGTTGCATGAAGCCTGGGGCAAACAAAAAGGCAAATCCTTTGGTTAAACACAAAATATCGAAAGCCCTCCTAGTAAAGCAACTTATCTGCATCATAGTCAAAACACAGATTAGTCTCCTGTCTGTATGGGAGGGTCCCAGCCCCAGCCCTGCAGTCCCTCAGGAGAGAGAGTGTGCTGGATAATCTCTACTCATCGAAGGGATGAGTATGTGGTGGACAGTGTTTGTGTGTGAGGGGTAGGTGGCTCTGTCTGTGCTGTGGCTGCTAATAGCAAAGCTCTACACAAGGCCACATGAATCATGAATGCAGATCAGCCACCATTACTCTGTCGCTAGCTCTAGATACACTATGCTACTGGAGACCAAACAGATGATGTTAAGGATGACGAATATGATTACGATGATAATAATGACAATGCTGAAGATACGATTACGGTGATGGTCATGATGGTGATGAGGATAAAGGTGATAGGATAGTGTTGTTGCTGCTGCTGCTGTTGTTGCTGCTGCCGCTGATGACGATGATGAAGATAATAATTATAGTGATGGAAATGATGTGGATGGTCATCATACATTCAAACCGAAACACACACAATGCTTGAGAGGAAGTGAAGGGCGGACCAGCCCTGGGCTGAGCCTGGATGTGTCATTGATGTTGAGTGGTGCTAATGACAGCGTAACAGGGGAAGGTATTGGGTAAGACTCTGTCCTACATTATCATCTCTCTTCAGTCCCACTGGACCCTCTAAAGAGTACTACTCTAATGCTGAGTCAACAGCCTACTTGTGGAACTGAGACATTAGACTTGTGCACATTAGCCTCTCCCTGTCTATCCGTCTTTCTGTCTGTCTTTCCCTGTGTCTTTCTGTAATAGAACATTACTATTCTTTAAGATGTCTATAATATTCTTTGGCCTAGAACAATTACTGCTGAGGTTTTAACTTCTGTAAAGTTAGCATAACCTTTTGGCCTAAGACAGTATTGCTTAAGTTTCCGTTTGCTGACAAACGTCTAACAAATGTGACTGTTTAATCCTGGCTGTTTTGCACATACTCCAGGGATTTTTGCTGACAAGTTCTTCTTTCTTGTCTCAAGCTATGTTTTTAATATTGAGCATCCGTATTAAGTTCTGCAAACTATTTCCTTTTGTACTTTCTTGTTTATTGAAGAGTTCCTCTTTTGATAGACATGAACTATTGAACTAATTATGTAACTGTCTGGATTTACTGTATAAAAGAGTGCCCTTCTACTCAAGACATCATTTATGGTTTTAGAACTGCTCCTCCTTGATTTCAAGAATTAACAGATACGGACGTTCTTCTGACCTCAGACATTTAATCATAGAAAATTCCATCACATTTCTCCCCTATCTCTCCTCCGTTTCTCTTTTTATTAGCCTTTGCATCCCTCTTGTTTTTCTGTATTTTCAGTGTGTCTGATGTTAGAGCGCGTATGTGTGCGAGCAGTTGAGCCCTGCTCCCTGATTAGACTCAGAACAATAGAGCTTGTTATCAGCAGAGGAAGCAGGCTCAGGGCTCCATCAAGGGAGCGTGTTCTTCTTCTCAACAACAATTTGAACCTCTCAACGAGACAAAACCCCCGGCAGCTCCCTGTGGGACTGGGTCTGTCTTCTGTGGGCTCCCTCTCTCCCTGTCTATTTCACTCAATGTATCCCTCCCTCTTTCCCTCCTTCTCATGTCAATCGATCCCCCCCCGGTTTTCCATTCATCGCCTCTCTGTCTCTCTCCTTTACCTCCTCCCCACTCCCCACACCTCGGTCTTTCATTCTCTCCCTCCCTCTCCTGTTCCTCCCCCCTCCCAGGGGGGGGTGTCCTTGTATCTAACAGCATTACTGAGTTGATTACCAAACCTGACAGGAGCCTACAGAAAAAAACACTGCACCAACAATCCCACAGTAAAGAGGAGCGCACACACACACGCACACACTCACATTCATCCCCTCAAACCGAGGGGATGAATTGTCCCCTGGTTGGGTTATCTACTGTACACAACCCCTCACTATTTGGTCTTGGCCATTTGTTTGTCTCGTCTTTCTTTATCACCTGTCATCTTAATCGTAGAAAAGCATGCAAAATGATATCTGGATAGCTGATTGGATGCTCAAAGCAGGAAGTGATAGCTGATTGGATGGTCAAAGGAGGTAGTGGAGCGTGTCGAAAAATGACTGACCTCCTCAAATCTGGCCTCTTCTCCCACGTTCTCCAGCACACGTGTGTAGAAGGACAGACCTGCAGGGGAGACAGGGGACACTGTCAGAGGTGACAGTCACGGCCAACAGACAACATAGTCATACCAATGAAGGTTATGTATTGATTTGAAGACAAAAGTAACAAGGACGACCCGGCTCACTGAGCAGACAAGACAACAGTAGATTTTAGGATCATCTTCCACCGTTAGCTACATAAGTAGACTGGGGGAAAACAACTAAAATTGAAACAATAGAGAGAAGAAGGGAGAGAAAGAAAGAGAGAACAAACGAAAACTGAAAAAAATAGATATCCAAATGATTAATCACGGTCATTAGACTAACAGGAGTTGTGAGTATTACAACAATGTGTTGAAGGTGAAAATTTTAAAGGTAAGACACAGAATGTACTATGTATATACGTATATTGTACATTCAGTACTTTCTCTGTCTGTTGCATTGAAAAACGAAACCATATGGCTTACTAAACAGTGAAGGTTATTCACTGAATGTTTGTTCTGTATGAATTTATAGGTTGAGTAGAAGCTCCTAAATACGTGAGCTGTTTTGGGCCTGTGCTTGTTTGCTTGTGTCTGTGTATACTTAACATTGCATGTCTAAAGCTTTTTGCATTCAGTCCTGTCTGCTTAGTGTGAACAGCTGATGTTTACTGACACACACACAGGCATACACACACACACAACAGACGTATAATTACAGTCCCTGAGGTAACTGATTTGTACAGGAAATGAATCACTTTGTGCTTGGCAGATTGGTGACACCATAACTAATCTCTCTGTGTTAAAAATACATAAACACATGAATCACAGGTTATAAGAACCAGGTGTCCTAATAAAAACATATACCTAGATAATATTATGTGTTTGTTTTAAAGCTAGCTACTTGTATAAGTGCAGGTGTGTGTGTGGGAGATAGAAGAGGGGAGAGCGAGAGTGAGAGAGACCAAGATGGAGAGATATTGATGTGTGTGTGTGTAGAGATACATTCATCACTGGCAGCACAGGTAGACTGTGTGGTTCTCCACAGTACATGGAGCAGTGTCTATAACTTAAAGCTGTTTAGTAAACAATTGATTCCACCTCCACAGCAGCAATGTCATGAAAATGTGTTCCTTCTAATAGAGATGTGAGCCTCATTAGTTACCGGGTTTAAATGGAGAGGGATGGAGATGAGAAAGACAGAGAGACAAAGACACAGAGGAGTAAAGCGCACTGAATATTATGCAAGGTACACTTAACAAGACAACAACATCAAGAGAGAGGAAGTGGGATGAATGCACAATCTAGCGAGTCGAAGATAAAAGAAAGAAAAGGAGAGCAGAGCAGAGGAGGTCTGGGGTAGAGAATGGTGCATGACAGCACCTCTCTCAGTGAGAAAGAAAGTGAGAAAAAAGTGAGAAAGAAAGAAATAGACAATATTGGAGACATTAGAAGTATTGTGTTTTATAATCAGTCAGAAAGATATAATCATATGCTTTCATCCAAACTGGCATACAGTACAGAGGGGATATTTCAACTTGAGACCTCTTGATCTGCAGTCACATAATCTACCACAGAGCTAAACCAACCTGATAAAAACTTCATAGATATTCAGGCAATCAGTACTTAAAACTCTGCTCAAGTGAACTTGACACAATTTCCTTGGGCGGAACAAATCGTTTAATTTCTCGTTTATTTTTCCACAGCGGAATGACTGCAGCAGCTAGCTTGAGGCTGTGGAATGGACATGTGAGGCAGCCTCTGTATAAACACCTAGAGTTTTCTGAAGTATCTGCTCTTTAATGAGGGCAGTCACAGTTTTACAACAGGGTAGCTTACACAATGTTCCCAAAAAGATAATGTCCCCAAAACATTTACCTAATTGGATATTGCATATCATTTTGATATGCCTGAATGGGGATAGTTAATATCTGGGAGTGGCTTCCTCAGACAGGACTTCCTCTCCAGACAGGAAACTGCCTGAGCTGAAACTACACAGGAAGACATGTTGACGAGAGAGAGAGAGAGAGAGAGAGAGAGAGAGAGAGAGAGAGAGAGAGAGAGAGAGAGAGAGAGAGAGAGAGAGAGAGAGAGAGAGAGAGAGAGAGAGAGAGAGAGAGAGAGAGAGAGAGAGAGAGAGAGAGAGAGAGAGAGAGAGAGAGAGAGAGAGAGAGAGAGAGAGAGAGACCTTCTCCCGGACCACAGCAGAGAAGAGGTTGTTAAGCCAAGTGTCCAAAGTGGCATTTTATGGGACATTTGTTAGAAACCTGTGTGTGCTCTCCAAGGTGCTGAAAGGATCTTCTTCCCTCTCTGACTAACAAACACTTGCTCACTTACTCTCCTTATGTCTCTCTCACACTCACACTCACACACACACATTATGATTAGTATGATCTTCCAAGATACTCAGATCCCTAATCTTTTTTGTGCTTTTTTTTATTGAGAGTGACTGTTACAGAGACATAAAATACTAAGAGTGAGAGGGGATAACATGCAGTACATAGCCTTGCCCGGAGTCGAACGCGGACCCCTGCGGAAGGACCTCAGCCATGTGAAGCCACTAGGGCGCCCCAAATTCATGTCCTGATAAAAACAATATTTTACAGATTTGGTGGGGCACCACCGCGGGACATTCTCCTTAGGCTATAGTACAGGACTCTCTTTTTTTCAGAAGGAAAAAAATCGATGTATTTTAATGGTGCACAGTGAGAAGGAGCTGGGAGGGTGACCCGGTTGGGACTGTAAAACGTAAAATGAAGTCGTGAAACGGGTGGACCGGTGAAGGCAATTCCCCTACTGATCTATAACAATGCAATAAACATTATTGTAAGCTTGATCCATATAAAATGCTTTCCTGAGTGATAACGAAGATAAGAAATGACCAAAAACACCATCTGCACACTTTCCTATTCGCAATCAATGCTAACCGAGAAATTGCTGAAAAAAGCAACATTTTCTTAATGCGGTCATGTATGGGAGATGAAGACATGAAATTGTTTTGACAAACTGCAATAGCGCCGCGTAGTTACTCGCATGAGCTCACGAAGCGCGTCTCAAACCAGGTCTCCCGGGTTTGCGGAGGAAGAGGGGGTTTTCCAACTTCTCAGCGCATCTCAGGCGCTAGCCTACCATCAAATATCCTTCTATATCTGGATACATGGCTATTTCTGGGTTTGTATTACCCACAAAGGTAAAGAGTTCGATACGGATCGCACACCGTAAGCAGAGTGAATCAAATAGGTTTTGACAATATGACATAAAAGGCACAAAGTCGTATTCATACCTCGGAATGTAACTTTGGCGATTCTGTCTCCCTTCCCGCGAAGATTGGCTACCGTCTTCAGGTGAACTAAAAGAGCCATGTTTTTTTCTTCTTTTTTTCTTTCTTTAAAAAAAATCTTATTCCAGTCAATCCCAGTTCATTCCAATCAAACGAAATGCGTTACTGTGCTTAAAACAAAAAATAATAAAACAAATAAACTTAGTTGTGTGTATGACCTAAATTGGCAGTGATCTTTCAGAGCATTTCATCGCGTCTGTGAGAAGATCTTCATTCTGCAGAACGCATCTAGTTTTTCCTGCTCTAAGAGAGGATGTGAATTATTCATGCACTTTCGTTTTATCCCGCGCTACGCTCAGTCGCTGGATGGGCTGGATGGGTCTCGCTGCCCCAGACATGCTCGTGTAGAAGGTATAGGCTGTGTAGCCAGAGCTTTCCCCCCCAAAGAAAAATCAAGGGAGGGAGGGCGTGGGGCACTGGCTCTACAGGAAGAGGAGAGATTATCTTCTTGACTGAAAGGAAAGGCTGGATTTCAATTAGTTAAGAATGTGCATTGTTATGTGAATAAAATAATGAGTAGGCCTATAGCATTTTAAACTCAGTCAATATTTGAACATACACACCAGAGGTGTTGTTAGACATCAAACTCTATTGGGGCACAAGCCCCTAATTCATATCCCTTTTTTTCTTTCAAGCTTGATGCGCACAATGCGCTATGCTATAGAAACTCCCCTTGCTTAACCCAATATACAACAGTTCAGCGACGCAAGATTGATATCAGCTTTGGCAGGGACATCCATAGCCTAGTTAATGCGAGCGCGCACATTTTTTTCGCATTCATTTGAGTGCGAATATTTTTTTGAGCTTCATGTAATATTGTTTTTATGTTTTAGTCCAAATAAGATGATTGATAGGGCTATATAATTTTTGTTTCAAATTATCATTTAGTTTTGTAATGTTTTCTTAGCCTACCTCAATTCTGACTTGTGTGCCGAGTCCGACACATCTGGGGGGGGGGGGGGGGGGGGGGTAGCCTATTCCAGAAAGCAGGTAATGCGACATACCCGGGTAAGTTAACTCCCCAGCTGACACATTGCCAATAGGTTGCTGCAACATTGTGAATCAGCTGGTGGGTTAACTTACCCGGTTATGTTGCATAACCTGCTTTCTGGAATACCCCCCTGGACTTCTGTGTCCGTGCTGCAGTGGCTATTTGGCAAGCTCAAAAGAGCGCACTGACATGGAATTCTGCATGCATATAGGTTTGTGTTTTCGGTTAAACACTTTTATAAGAGTTGATTGGGATACTGCGTATCTACTGCGGGATTATCAATCTAAATTAATGCACTGACTAATAAAGTAAATTGTTAAAACTCAAACTTTTGATTTTACTGGGGAACAGCAGATTTGGCACGTGCCCCAGTAAAAAGGGTCTAACGACGCCCCCGATACACATGCATGCATGTTCCGTGTGCTAGTATTACATGGAATAGCTCAAGCCAATCGGGAAATGACTGATTCAACAATTTGGGCTCCTTAAAAAAGGCTAATTTTGGTCATTATGACCTCAGCTTCGTAAAGGGCTGTTGCCAGGCAACTCTTTGTTTCCTTGTTTTGCCTGAGAGCGTGTAGAAGGACGAGGTCAGTGCGCGCTCTGCTAGTCCTTTGGTGTTTGGGTCAGCTGCCGAGCCCTGGGAACAAAATAGCAAAATGGCACATAGAGGAAACGGAACGCTGATCACCCACAACAACGCGACCTATATTCCACCTTCCCTTATGCCTGGGTAAGCCAGATGTGGGGTGGGAATTATAGGCTGTAGCCTAACTAAATTGCTTAATAGTTAGAACTGGCCTATGCCTACGATTTGAACGTAAAATGTCTTTATCATCATTTTATCTCTCGCTCTCCTTTTGGTTTTCCAAGCTATTGTGGCCATGTTCCAAACATCAAGAACCGATACGGCGACACCTTTGGGAATGCCACTATTAAATACTTCCAGGACTTTCGCAGTAGCACGATGTCCTCCAGCAAGAGCCCGTACAACCGTGGCGGGATGTTCCCGTCCGTCTACTCCAACAACGGGCTCCTGGTTTCAGCCCACCGGACCGAGAACCGGGAATGGGCTCTGAGCATGCCTTATTGGGCCCGGTATAATGTGGACTTGAATCGACATGAGACGATTAAGAACTTCGGCCAGGTGAGAGAAGACAGACCAGACCGATGTGTATGCCTATGTCTAACCGAAGCCTACATTAATACATTGTTTTGTCTGGTGCTATTTTTCTCCCGATGCAGCTCGCTCAGAAACACCGGGAGAAGTACCGAGATAAGACAGGAACTCGACTAGGCGTCACTCACTTCGTTATTCCCGTGAAAGATGTTGAGAAATACCCGCGGGAGAATATGTAAGATCTTAAGCACAGTAGTCTTTACTGGGTGATAGTCCAGTAGGTCTATATAACTAGATAGCTAGAAAGATACAAAGATGTAAATGCTGTAGGGCCAATGCTATTGAACTGTTTAACGTGAATATTATACAAACCGGATATAGATATTTTGTAAAAGTCTAAATAAAATAGAAACAAATGTGAACTTGCTACCACTGATATGTACATCTCTTCTATTCTGCATTAATAGGTTTATATATTTTGATAACAACATTCTGTATGTGATCCCAGCTGATCGCAGGCTAATGCATTCCTCTGAAGGTGGATCATTGAACTAGTCTTACTTTTCACACCCTGTTGAAAGCTTTCATTAAGCATTTATTAGGGGGAACTAAAGCTGGCCCTGCACATAAAACCACACAGACACACACACACACAGCACTGTGCCTTCAGCTTTTAGACAATCTGTTGTATGTTGCAACACCTGATGAGGTAACAGGAGAGTGGGGGTGAGGGGGGTGAAAGAGAGAAACGAGACTCGCTGCCAGGTGAATACAGATCCCTAGAGATCGAAACAGTAGAGGTGATTACTTTACTTTATTTGGTTGAGACTGTAAAAGTGATGCTGTTATTGAAACGACACAAATATTCAACTTGACTTGGGAAATAGTTTGGTAATCCTATTGATTTTGTGATGACAACAAAGCCATTAAGAACGGTTGATGTCCTCTCTTATTTGTTAGTGCTTTATTGATTTTGTATACTGTTTTAAAGCTGACTGTTCTACAAAACAGGGTTCAGACAGAGTTCTAAACCACTGAACCCTGAATGTGTTTATGTGTTAGATATGTAAAGGTTTATGTGGTTACTGAAATCTCCCCCAACTTCTCCCAACGCATCTCCCCATCCTAACCCCCCTCAGACCAATGCTCCCCACGGAGAAGACATCATCCACGCGTCGCTACCAGACCTTCCCTTCTGGGATCAGAACATGTCTGGACGACCGCTGTATGAGGGATGTGTTCTACGAACGCAGATAAAGAAATCCCCGGACGGTGTTCCTTCAGCGCAGATACAGCATACAACCACCAGGTGGCGCTGTTGACCTCGTTTTGTTCAAGGAGATAAAGAACAGGGAGAGAGTGGGCTTGCAGTGTCCGTGTCTGTATGGAATTACATTTCTAGGACCGTGATTGACCCTGCTCGATCTAAATCTTAAAGTGGACTCCTACCCGAGTGTTGTGAGATCAGGAAAGAGTGTCAGTAATGCTGTTTAGGCATGTAGGCCTACTGACAAAAGTCTAGTGTCCTATGGACAAACTAAGGTGTTTACAGAATTTCTGTACTTGCTCATAAAAAACAATGCTTGCATACCTCTAAGGACTTTGCCATAAATGAACTGTGGAAGGTCTCAAGGCTGATCCTGAATGATGTCTAATAGATAAGGAGTCTAAAACTTCCACTTGCCGAGATCTGAACTTGTGTGTACTGTAGCCTATTTGGACGTTACTTTACTGTTTAAATACTTGACTGCATATCTACCAAAACCAGAAACGATTAGTCCCTTGTGGGAAATAGGCCTACATGAGTAGGCTACCGTCCAAGCCGTCTCTCGCGCCAAGACTATATTGTGTTTCTGGATGCATAAATAGATTACAGAGTTTATGTCAACTCATATTGACATGAAGGTCTCTGTGTCAGTCTATAAAGTTTAATTGCAATACTGATAAACAAGGGTGACAATAGTGTAGGCCTACATTAGATCGACTGGTCCATGGCAGGAATTCATTACCTCCGTTGTCAAGGGAACAATAAAACCGTTTAGGTTTCGAACGACCCCCTTCCCGGGAAAATCCGGGCATAAACAATGAACCCAAAAGTCAAACGGCAGATGTTGAGAGGACGCTTTGAACAGATTTATGACCTATCAGTTGTTTCGGAGTCAAGCATCCTGCTCTCATCCACGTGAGAACTCATTTAAACTATTTAGGTAGATATATATATATAGACTAATTAGGTTAATTTGGTGTAGGCTGTGTCACCCAGCCCGCTCAAATCTGTTTACAAATAA
>NC_090057.1:7458960-7519906 GCF_038355195.1 Osmerus mordax | reverse complement strand
AACCTGAGTTAGGTCAGACTGGTTCTCACTCCTCATCTATCCCTGTTTCACAAAATGGATTGATGCCAGAATATGTGTTTGTGTTGTTGCAAATTACACACAGAGCCAAACCTCCTCTGTCAGACGAGTCATTGGACATCGGACCAGGCGAAACCAGATGCCGAGACAGAACTTTCTCCAAACCAGAGGGAAGCTGTGTGAACACTCCCTTTACTTGGATGGTCAAATGTACTTCACTGTATAGAGTAGGACAAGCCTGTCCATGGACAGAAGCCAGCTTCTATGTTAAATGTTAAATGACTAAATGTTCTATGGTTTATTTTGTGTTTCAAACCCAAACAGAGACCCGTCTGCATGACCCGTGTCAGAACACACTTTCATCTTTCCAGCAGGTGGTTTGAGTTGAGACATATCGTCTGTCCTCATCCGCTCCCACATTCCTTCAACAACTGATGTTTTATTTTGTTTTTTACTCTGCGGTTCTGTAAAACCTTTGAGCACATGTCTGTTTTATGCACACTGGGAGAGGGATGGAGAGGGGGTGAGAGGGGAGAGGGTGGGGTGATGGAGAGGGTTCCCTGACCATCATTATAAACAAGAACATGTTCTGCCTCCTCCTGTCCAACACGGCCCATTCTCCACCAACAGACATGTCAGGGGTCCTTCAACCAAGCAGGCATCTCTGTGGCCACCTAAGAAGCAAACTATTATTTTAAGGTTTGAGGGGCCCTCATGTTAGGAACACATGGCTGAAGATGCTTTCCTTGAAGACAAGTTTATGTTACAGTACAAATAAAAGACAAAAACAGAGGCCTTGGAGAGGAACAGGTGCACAGTCTGTGGGACAGCTCAGTTCTTCACACTAAAACAGATGACTGACGACTGAAGCAAAGAATGTATTGTGAAGTGTTACATTCAACATTCTAAATGCTAAATGAGTTTGGCCTGACAGGGAGTCGAATCAAGGGCTCACATTGACACAGGGACTCTCCTGACCCCTAAGAACATGTACAGAAGAAGGTGTGTGTGTGTCATCAGACATGCCCATGACAGTACATTGGAGTCCCTTCAGCTGAACTTCAACTGCCTATCCAGGTCAACATCATTGCCATGTGGATTGAAAAATACTCAATGCTCACTTTTCATCAATTTTCGTGAGCTTTTTTCCATGACAGCAAGAAATGTTCTCTCCCAGACGGGAAGCACAGTCTGCTGCACATGCCAGCACCATATGGCACCTTGGGAACCTTTATAATATCCTGTCTCTCTTCTTCCAGATTCCCTCACCCTTTTTTTTTCTTTCGTTTTTCTTCCATGCTTCCATCCTGAGGGCCAGGACAGGGAGGATCTGCTGACTCTCACCAAAGGACCCAAGAAGGCAGCCAAGACGTGCCTGAAAAACATCTCCATCCTCTTGATTAAATCCAAGGGGATTCTTTTTCAAAATCCAGTCATCTTAATTGCCAAGATGTATAATACAGAGAGAGAGAGATGAGAGCCAAGAGACTGGAAGAAATAGACTGTGAGGAGGAGATGAAGGCCAGAAAGAGAGAGAGAGACAGAGAAAGATGTGCACACATGCACATACCCTCATTTTCAAGCCTCACCACACCTCTTGTTTACAATGAATGATCAGGTCATCTCTCTGGCATCTAATGATAGTTTTTGACTTCAGACAACCACTGGAGACTGACTGGAGAGAGTAAATTCAGTCTTGATTTGAGTCATGGTTTAGGATTTCAATAAGATGTGTATAATCTGGTCTTTTTAACACAATACAGACAGTGGCCTTGTGTCTTACCAAAGACTAATACAGCTGGCACTTTTCTTCATCTTTTCTTCTCCCTTCTTACAGGCAGACAGGAAAGAGAAGCCATTAGGACTGGTTCAGTGAAGGAGCTGTGTAAAGTGTGGATGTGTAAGTCTGGACAGCGCCCAGGTAAACCCAAATGACCTCTGGGCAGCACCAATCATCTTCTCTGCTGAAACCAAGTTTAGTCCAACCTCGTTCAAACTTCAATTCTGATGTGGGTTTAAATTCAAAGCAGTTACGTAACTGTTGAGAAACAGCTTGCATTTCTGGCTCTCTTCCTCTCTTTCACTCTATCTATCTCTCCCTCTTGTTCAAAACAACTTTCCGTTTGAGAAGTGTTGTGCAGGTGCATTGAGGCAGTATAGCCATATTCACAAATAGGGCTGTTTATGGACAGTTATTCAAGCAAAAATTATACTTCAAACATACTTATAAAGTATAAGTTCAAACATACTTACATTCTGTATATTTAAGTTGTGAATATACAAAATCTGTACATTTCAAGTACACTTCCAATTAAAATGAAAATGTATTAAGCTGTCATTGCATACCTTCAAATTACATTTAAGCAGTGTTGCCACAGTTACTTTGAAAAAGTAACTTAGTTACGTTACAGTTACTTGATTTTAAAAGTAACTTAGTTACTTTACAAGTTACTTGATTTTAAAAGTAACTAAGTTAGATTACAAGTTACTTTATTAGTTACATTCAGCAGCTGCCGACAACACCCCGCCGCCTCAACATAAAAATAGGCGCGTTCGACTTCATGCAGCGCCGCCGGTGCTGCATGTCAAACACACCTATTGACAACCGTCTCTATAAGTTTGACTGTGCAGTGCTGCGACTCCAAATGTTTCCTCAAATTTGACGTCGTGTTTTTGTAGCTTGATAGCACTTTGTCGCCACCAGCACAACGAGTGTACAACGAACCTTGATATTTCCATCTTTAGCTGACAAATACTCAAAATAGTGATTGTATTTCCAACTCGAAAATGCGCATCTCTCTCTCTCTTGCTACATTGTTGTTTGTGTCGCTGAGTGGTAGGTCTATGTATATACACGTGACGTGACCCTCGTGCTGAAAACGGGACTTAATTGTCGCATAGGCTTAACTCCCAGAGACTTAAGAAGAAATCAAATATATATTTTACTATTAATGACAAAATAGTAACGCACAGTGACTTGGACAAGTAACTTTAATCTGATTACTGGTTTGGAAATAGTAACGCGTTAGATTACTCGTTACTGGAAAAAAGTGGTCAGATTAGAGTAACGCTTTACCGGCATCACTGCATTTAAGTATACACTTTTTTCCACTTGGGTGTTAATGGTATGTCACTCAACTATCTCTACATGATATAGAGATATAGATATATATCCCCATGATTGACGTGAACAAATAGAATACATGTCAGTCTGGGGTGTTTAAACCATGAATGGGACTCAAGAGTTGTGCACAGAATAGGGTGGGCCTGCACTGCTCCACTTATGTCTTGACAATAAAAATAAGACCGGGCCGCTAGCCAGACCCATAGCAGGGTGCCCTGCATCCGCTTAATACCCACACCAAAGGAAAGCTACATAGGCTATTCATTTCCTTCATGAGTGTGCGTGTCTCGAAGTGCTCTGCATGTGTTTGTGGAGAGAAGAGATCAGAATCAGACAGCCAGCTCCAACAGCAACATGCCTCCTAATTCTCTCATGTGGCTGCTATTGAGTGTCCTGTAGGACACAGTATCCATGCTAATTATGATCCCAGGAGGTCTAGACAAACTGTAAAAACATGAATATCACCAGAGACCTCAGGAAACTGGACGTGCATTACAGTTTGACGTGCATCATCCAAAACAAATAGTTAAACATGTCTTTTTTGGATGCTATGAAAGCACAATGGAGGGAGGTGTAGTTGAGTGGATGAGCATGGTGGTCCCGATGGTGAGTCTTTCTTTTTCTCTCCTGTCTCCTGGACAGATGTTTGCAAGAGAGAGAGAGCTATATAGAGAGAAAAGGAGAGAAGGTGTGGCGGGGAGCAGACTGTTTCCTCCTTTATTGTGTATCTACATTCTGTATTTTCTCTGAGGTCTCTCTTTTCTTTATGAGGTATGGTGGAAGGAAATCATTTTTGGCACACCCTAAGTTTTACAGAGGAAAAATAGGCCACTCTTAGACGAGCCATCATCTCAAACCATGGGGAAGACTACTGTGAAGTTGTTCATTAAAACTCTGAATGGAAAACATACCCCCCTTTTCTGTCCCAGATCAGGAGCATCCAGCCTGTACTTGCAGCAATAATAATAGAATTACTATCAGCAAACATAGAAGAGGCTCTTTGGAACGAGGTGGCGACAACTGCATGGTTGGTTGGTCCTAACTGTTCAGACGGAGGGATTGATTGACAAAAGATTTGACAGCTGTGAGCAATTTGGTCAGCCCCAGTAAACTTGTCCTGCACTCGTAACGACAACAGCTCCAAACTAGTTTGAGATAAAGCCCTCCTACTCTGTTTTATACAATTGATACATTTCAAACATCATTGACTGTCTGTCTGACTTTCTTGGATGGAAACTAGACAAGGTTTAAGAGAAGACAGACCACTCAACTCTGAATATATTTGCAGACAGTGCCACCTGCTGGTAAGATTGTGTTATTTTACTCACTTGGAGAAGGCAGGAACACTGACCTTGCAGATGCTCATCTTTCATAGCTCATCAGGGCACAAATAAATCAACATTTTTTTTATTTTTTTAAACATAATAACCCTGAGTAACCTTACCCCTGGCTGGCACTGTAAAATTTCTTAAGCTTAAAAAAAGCTTTTAACAGGCATACGGTTTATATCGCATTCCCTACGGTAACTTTTTTGTTTCATTTTTCCATACACGATTAACACTGTCCTGTCACTGATTATCTATCATAGTGGAAACCAGCTTCCAAGAGGTATTTTCTCACAGGCGATCCATGTCCGAGTTCAAATTAAAACAATACGTCTTGTTTTCCCAAGTCTGTAATTCATTGTCGGCAATGCTTTTGTTGAAAACACAAGCATGGTTATCTGCTTACTTCCTTTCCAGCATTCTAACATGTTCAACTTTACCATCAGCTGAATGATGCTTAACTTCACACACAATATAATTATATTTATTATAATACATCAAAAACAGGTCTCTATCAACATTTCTGATTCTGATGTGACATATTCTGAATAAACACACAGCTTAAGTTAACAAACTGTATATAATATGGATTACTTGTACTATCCAGTCATCTCAAGTTGAGTATGGAGAAGCTGAGCAGCCCTCGCTGGGAGAGGCTGCAATTTTGTGCGCTTTGAGTGTGGTAAAGTCAGGGGGGGGTCAAGGTGTTCCGTGGGAAACTGTGTCTACTTCTTGGCACTCTGCAGGCGCTCACTGACATTCTCCCAATTGATGGCATTCCAGATGGCTTTGACATAATCAGGACGGACGTTCTTGTACTGCAGGTAGTAGGCGTGCTCCCAGACGTCGATACCCAACAGGGGGATTAAGCCTGAGAGGGAGGGAGGGCGATATCGATGGATGAAAAATGTATGTATTAATATCATCTATATATTTCACACACCAGTTCCATGGCAGTTCCACCAGACTTTACAAACTGACATTGTAAAAATTCTACAGAGGAACCTCATTTTAAAACCCACATAACACAATATACATTCTAGAATAATTTAGTATATCTATCATATGTAAACCTGGTCACCTTGGAAAGCCACCTACCTGTAGTTCCTTGCAGGGGGTCCTGGTTGGGGCAGGCAGCGATACGTAGACTAGCGCGTTCCTTGTCAAAGCCCAGCCAACCCCAGCCTGAGCCCTGGACAGCTACTGTGGCTGCAGACATCTTGTCCTTCATATTCTGGAAGGAACCAAAGTCCCGCTTGATGGCCTCCATCAGCTCACCTGTAGACGGGCAAGAACGAAGACAAAAGGAGAAGATAAGAATGTAAGGCATTGGCGAGAGGGAACAGAGATATGTACAGGCGTGTAGGTGTGTGTGTGTGTGTGTGTGTGAGTATCTGCTCCTGACTTCTCTCACCCTGAGGCTCCCCACCCCCGTTGGGGGAAAGGTTGGTCCAGAAGATGGTGTGGTTGATGTGGCCTCCTCCGTTGAACCTCAGGGCAGGCTGGAGGCTCACCTGGGCTGTCACATCACCTAAGCGAGTAAAAGATCAGATCAAATCATACCCAATACATCACTTCAGTCTCTACTGTTCATGTAGTACACATGTACCAAAAGAACACCGTCCTGTCAACACCATCACGGCTTAAACCACTTGTAAATGCAATGCTCCTAGTATCCTTTGTTAATGTTCCCTCATGGCTTCCATTTGAATGTCCATCTTATGGGTAAACACCATGATCATACCCTTCGCCAGTGCCTCCTGGTATTTCTCCTCTGTGACGTTGAGGTTGTTGACATAGGTGGCGTGGTGCTTGCTGTGGTGGAGCTGCATGATCTCAGCATTGATGTGGGGCTCCAGCGCTCCATAGTCGTATGACAGGTCGGGAAGCGTGTGCTTCTGTCTGGCTGCCACCGCACCCAGGGCTGGGCTCAGGTTTGCAGCACATCTGGACGATATGAAAACCATAAATCAGATGACATTCTAGTCACACTATACCGGTTGAGATACTGTACACATGTATCCTATCAAACAATTGTGTTGTTATTTAATGTAATAGTGATTGGTACAGCCTTGTGTTGGTTATAGACTAGAGTACGTAATGCTTTCCAACTACAAATAGAACTAGAGAGGATACAATTTCTGGGGAAATTGTAGGGTGTGCTTGCTTGCGTCGGTTGCACAGGGGTCTGTATATTTTATATAAAAATGCATCGGGCCTACTTATTATTTATAAAGATTACATAGATTTAAAAGCATCTTTTTTTTGCTGCTCATTTACAACTCAAAATACGAGTGAAGTGTAGAATGAAATATGACGTCTTCTCATTTCCCCTGCAAGAGGCAGCTGACAGGCTGAATCAAAACGAATACATTTGGCAGACCGGTGTACAAATGGACCTAATCTCTATGACTTAAACGTCCTTTTAAGTTGTCCCTTCTCGTGATATTTTCAGGCATTTAGCCTACTCATATTGCATTCATTCATTAATAAAGAACCCCCTTTGAAGATTATTCTACGACTTTACCGGCAGAAGATAGAATCGCGATTCAAACAGTACCATCTGCTAACTGAAAATATGCCCCCAAAAACGTAAATAAGCTTGACATTTATTTAGTGGAAAATAGCTCATTCATAAAAAGCTCACTGGTAGCGATCATTGTCAGTAACAACTCAAAATGCGATATAGCCCTGTGTGGAGAAGCTGCCCCGGTAAATTCTACTACTACAGTACAGTACTACTAGTAGACTACTGCTGTGTTCGTCTTGATAGCGATTGCGTTGGTTGAATTCGATTAAACGTTCCGTTGTACGGTTTAGGCTGAAATTAATTATTTTCATGAACAGATTGACAAAGTTTAGGCTGTGGCAATGAAGTTCAGGTTAGTAGTCAGATAGTTTCCCTACTGAAAGACTTTTGAGTAAGGGGAGTGCCGAACATGTTCTGTTGCCGTTTGACTTAAACAGCTGAGGAGTTGTTGTTAGCTACTCACACTAGTGTCTCGGGTACAGTAGGCTACAGCGTTGCAGTGAGCTACACTGGTTTGAAACCACAGGTAATGGTAATTTCACCAACAAATCGTTTACTAATGTCAGAATAAATCCTACAACGAAAATGTATATGTGAGGAATGTTTATTTTAACGATTGAAAACAGATACATCATAGACCACTGTAGTATGTGTTGCCCGGGCAACACAGGCTAATGTCATGATGCTAATATGTCAGTGAAATAGTAGACTACTGTTTCCGAAAGTAGATGTACTTCCTTAATAATATCAGCTTATATTGTACATTACACATCACAATTGTGTGTCATATCACAAAGTAAAATGAGTAAATATTTATCACCCTGGCCTCTTTGTTTGTGGCGTTTCTGCAGCTGCCTTGCAGTAAAGCTATAGTTAGCCTAGCTATCCCCCAAGTTAACAGATGCCAAACGAATGTTCTGCCAAAGGTAGTCACGCGTGTTTTCGTGACATTATTGCAGACCGGTGTAAAAATTGACCTAATCTCTATGATTTAAACGTCATTTTAAGTTTTTCTCTTCTCATGATATTTTCAGGCATTTAGCCTACTCATATTGCATTCATTCATGAATAAACAACCCCTTTGAAGATTATTCTACGACGTTACCCGGCAGTAGAAGATGGAATCGCAATTCAAACGGTACCATCTGCTAACTGAAAATATGCCCCCCAAAACGTAAATAAGCTTGACATTTATTTAGTGGAAAATTGCTCATTCATAAAAAGCTCACTGGTAGCGATCATTGTCAGTAACAACGCAAAATGCGATATAGCCCTGTGTTGAGAAGCTGCCCCGGTAAATTGTACTACTACGGTACAGTACTAGGCTACTGCTGTGTTCGTCTTGGTAGCGATTGCGTTGGTTGAATTGGATTTAACGTTCCGTTGTACGGTTTAGGCTGAAATTAATTATTTTCATGAACAGATTGACAACGTTTAGGCTGTGGCAATGAAGTTCAGGTTAGTAGTTAGATAGACTTTTGATTTAAGTAAGGGGAGTGCCGAACATTTTCTGTCGCCGTTTGACTTCCTAAAAAGCTGTGTACTGTAGCTAGATGTTTTTGTAGTGTGTCTCGCGTAAGCTACAGCGTTGCAGTGAGCTACACTGGTTTGAAACCACAGGTAATGGTAATTTCACCAACAAATCGGTTTCTAATGTCAGAATAAATCCTACAACGAAAATGTATATGTGAGGAATGTTTATTTTAACGATTGAAAACAGATAACGCTACATCATAGACCACTGTAGTATGTGTTGCCCGGGAAACACAGGCTAATGTCATGATGCTAATACTTCAGTGAAATAGTAGACTACTGTTTCCGAAAGTAGATGTACTTCCTTAATAATATCAGCTTATATTGTACATTACACATCACAATTGTGTGTCATATCACAAAGTAAAATGAGTAAATAGTTATCACCCTGGCCTCTTTTCTTGTGGCGTTTCTGCAGCTGCCTTGCAGTAAAGCTATAGTTAGCCTAGCTATCCCCCAAGTTAACAGATGCTAAAGGAATGTTCTGGCAAAGGTAGTCACGCGTGTTTTCGTGACGTTAGTGACGCAGTGACGTTAGTAACGTCAGTGACTGTGGCTAGCAAATTAGCCACCGTTAGCTTCACTTTTCGCCACAAAAACTTAATTTAAGCTTAAACCATGCAACGGAACGTAAATTCCAATAGAAGCAACTCAATCGCTACCAAGACGAAACTTTTGACACCTACGTTGTCTATGTAGGCCAAGTATTTACTGAGTTTTAGGGGGGCAAAAAGAAATAAAAATAAAAATAATAATAATAATAATATATATGTGAGAGAACAAAGGTTGTGCTCTCGCCGAAGGCTTGAGCACACCCAATAACTCCAACACTAAATAACACTAAACCGAAATTGACTGTGGATGGATAATGGATTAGCTAGTAGAGAAGTTTAAATGGGGTCATTCCTTTCCAGTGTGAATGTTAATCTCTGATTCTTAGCATGATCAAACTCTGTCAGTTAGATTATCACACACACACACACACACAATAACCACAGATATCGTTAGGTTACGCACCCAGCAGGACAGTTGGCAAACTTGCTGACTAGAATATCTATAGAGCTAATTTAGCTAGAGCTTCTTCTGATCCCCGCATTAAGTAGCCAATTACTGAAATGTAGCTAGACTAGCTAGTAACTAGTAATGTTTGTTTGCTTGGAAGGTTACTTTCATGAACAGCAAACTGACTGATCGATATAAGCGATTAGGCTGTGCTCCCGCGGCTAAGGCTAGCTAACTTCAAATGATAGTTATAGCTAAACCTATAATGTATAGGTTAGTTTAATTTAAAGTGTATTGCGTGATAGTAGTGTACTGTACTAAGTTAGTAGCGTAGCTAGCAGCAACGTAAACAAGTGTCGAAAATTTCCACACCGAGATAGAGATGACTAGCGCTAGAGCTAATAACTTTACCCAACTCGGTTTGCAATATAGCAATATAGCTAGCCTAGTGCTACTACCCGAAAAATAATTTGAGTGCATTGGAATTTTACCTGCGAACATGGCCAACTCTGCTCAGCATGCTCATAGTTTATTCAGCTCTCAGTTAGAGGGGTTGACAGTATCACACACTTCACACGCTGCCCTTGAAATTTCAACTTCAACCTGACAGGGAATATACCATTATCAATGCGTGGGTGTGTACGTCAGTTTTTTGTTTTTTTTGGTACCCAAAGAACTGCACGCACAAGTAACCAAATCACAGTGTTATGACATTTATATAATCTGTGTATACATAAATAAATACCTAAAATAAATATAGGAGAAAAAAAAACTTAACTTAAACTTTTTCTTTTTGTATTTATTTGTGTCCCACCTGGTTTGCTCCACTTTGTGGTTTGCTCCACATGGCCTCTTTACAACAGTGGAAGGCAAGAGAGACTGGCTGGGTATGTTTCATTTATGTAAAACTTTGTTAGTAAAATGTAAAAAAAAAAAAATCTATAATTTCACCAATTATTATTATGGTACATATTCCCTGTCTCAGAAATAACGGCATATAATCGGGGTCGACCCCTTGAGCTAGATTCAATACTATGTTTTTTTAATGGCGAGTGTCAACAACCAAACGTTGAAATCGCCCCGCCCCATTTAGCACTGCAACACTGCTGTGCTGCCGCGGCGCTTCATACTTTGCGGAATTTGCTCATCTCCTTCCCTCATTCTCCCTGATGATGGCGGCCGTATCAAACCCGCACGATTAACAACAGCTTAGCTGTACTAGATATTTATCGATTTGTTTCATTCGTACGTTTCTGTGGCGGGGCATTAAGCGTCCAAGTTTCTAAATCGAAAGAAACGGGTCCGGTGAGTGTGCTCGTAGAATTTTGAGAAACACGAGCCCGCGCTAAGCAAGACAAGAACGCAGGGAGAGTCTCTTCCTCCACCGCCATTTTATGACAACAAGAAATAGAAAACATTAAGTAACTAACGACTGGTGCTACATAACTACGCCAAAACGTGCGCTTTCCAGTCCCGTTTAGAAAATTAAGTTTTCGGGTAAACATTTAGCAACATATGCTACACGTACTACATGATCATTTAGTTTGCTGTTTCTGTCATGCTAACCTAGCTAGCTGAATAGCTAAGTAAGTTAGTGCTAGCTAGTCTGCATGCATCTTCCAGTCGCATTTGTCAGTGCGTGTACTCAAATAAATACATCCTAATAGTTATACATATATTTGTATGCATGTGTTAGCTAGCTGTCAGACAAAAATTCACAACATTAGCTAGCCAGCGAACATGCATCGTACTAGTACTAGCTAAACGTAATATTTTAACCATCTGTGTGCCACATTTCTTTCAGGTCCTCAATATGACTAATGAGGAACCTCTCCCGAAGAAGGTGAGAGTGTTATTTTTTACTGTATCTAATCCACAGCTCTTTGGCTATTGAATATGAGGTCCACCCCCTCCACTCCGTCTAACTTATGTTGTTAAATCTTTCCTGTCCAGGTTCGCCTCAATGAATCTGACATGAAAACCCTGACACGAGATGAGCTGTGTGTGAGGTAAATAGTTGTTCTGGACTGATAAATAAGAAAATAGCGAACTGCGAAATAACAGTCGAGGATGCCTTGTCAGTTTGGCAGGAGTGTGTTCATAGTGTGTGTGTTTTCTCCCCTCAGGTGGAAGCAGCATGACGCCTATGTCCAGGTCCTCGAAGCAAAATATGCTGACCTCAACTGTAAGTTCTGACGCTGTGGCTCATAAACTTTAATACTGAATCCACAGGATTCAGCAAAATGTCCATTTGGAAACTGTTCACATTGAATCTCCCACTGGGCTTTTATGCCAAGTCATCCTCTCAGTTGTAGTGGCAATAGTAATCCCATGAAGAAGGAAAAGGGAGGAAAAAAAACTGATGCTGATAATATTATAATGTGATGGGGATTGAATATCACTGCTACATGTGAAAGTGAATGTTTTATTGCATCTCTCACTGTCGGTCCCAGCGAACGATGTGACTGGCCTGAAGGAGTCTGAGGAGAAGCTGAAGCAACAGCAGCAGGAGTCTGCCCGCAGAGAGAACATCCTGGTCATGCGCCTCGCCACCAAGGAGCAGGAAATGCAAGAGTGTACGGTACGTATCTCATGATGCTGCTTCCTGTGGCCTCTGGATAGAACTGACTGACCATCTGTCCTGGAGTTCTAAGCAATTTGGCTCAGGAGCATATTGCCTTGCAACATGTCAATGTATGGTTCACTTATTTAAATCTTCAGTTGAAATATCTGCGTTTTGTGATTCGACTGTAGCTTGTTTCACACATGTTAAGTTGCAACCACCTTGTGAAAATCTTCACCCTTGTCCAAAAACCCATGACCTGTGGAGATGATAAAGATAAGATGGGAGTCCTTGCCTGGCTGGGCAGGGCTTCCTCTACACTCTGACAGCACAACAGATCAGCAATCAGCTTCACGCTAGTCAAATGTCATTCCCCCAAATGTTCTGTAAGGGCGACTGAGGTCATTTAAACTGATTGTGCCACAATATTGTTGAAGAGAGTTTAGTCATTACTCTTTCCCCCTTTTTGTTGTATATCTGTTGACCCTTGTGTGTAATGCAAACAGTAGAGGAGCCTGTGAGAAATTAAAATATGCATTGTCACTTCGGTGTCAGCAATAGACACAGTGATCGTCAAGCTCCCATCATATTACTGCTGTCCCTATCTCTTACGATGCGTTTTAGCTACCTGCAAAAACAGAATGCAAATCCAGTCAAATTTCCAAAACTTCTAATCAGCAGATGGTGGAAACATTCAGGCATGCTGCAAGATAATCTTGACATTTGTGTAGCACGTCATGTACTGGTGCATGTTACCATGTAACACCCTGTGTCCTTCACTCCTGCAGACCCAGATCCAGTACCTCAAGCAAGTCCAGCAGCCCAGTGCAGCCCAGCTGCGCTCGTCCATGGTGGACCCGGCCATCAACTTGTTTTTCTTCAAAATGAAGGGCGAACTGGAACAGACTAAAGACAAACTGGAGCAGGCCCAAAATGAATTGAGTGCCTGGAAATTTACACCTGATAGGTAAAGACAATCAAAATAACTCCCCCCCTCTCCACCCACCCCCTCCCAAAAAAGGGCAAGACTTCCTCACTCCCCCCGGCCCCACTCCACTGCAGGCTTGCAGGAACGATGGTGGGCGGGAAGGCTGAGAAACGATGTACTCACCGCGAGACTCAGACTTTTAAAAAAAGACATAAAATCACAAAATCCCCACAACCACCCCAACCACCACCCTCCCCCCCACAAAAAAAGACGCCATGTTTGTGTGTGTACTGTCCCAGCTACATAAATCACATAATCTAAAGTGAAAAGACAGTTTGGTCAGGTGACACTTGTGGTCAGGTGACACTTGTGTTTCAGCTCTTTATTACCTCCCCCACCATCCAGGGGGCTGGAGGAGTCGAACTGTTCCTGAGGAGGTGGTCACGTCCGACACGGATATGCCCCGCCCCAAGCCAGACAGTGTCCAGATTTAATGGGGGGGGTTATGGTGGAGAATGATCAGGCAGTCTTGGGCAAACTGCTGGAGCAGGGAGTACCCCCTAGCCTTAAAATCATCAGATTGAACATATAAAGACTATCTCCCCCTTCCTTACCCTTTTATAAAGACATTAAACAGTGGAGTACACCACACCTATACCCGCTAGTGCACTCAAGACTCTTACAGACTTTTTCAAACAGATGTAGAGTACTACGGGGTAAATATCTAGGATAAGATGTAAGACTGGGGAGAGGGGCCACTAGAGTGTTTAAGACTGTGGGGGAGGAGCCTCTAGAATGTTTAAGACTGTGGGGGAGGAGCCAGACCCTCAGCCTAGAAGGGACTGTGGTCGAGGCGTGAGGGTCCCTACATCCACGGACCCACACACGGTTAGAGGGTATTTACATGTTTCATTTTGTTGGTTATTTATTATGTTCCTGTTTGATTTGCTTTCCTCTTTTGGTTCTCAATCACTCTCAGTGCTCACCGCAGTGTCTCAACCACTAAACCAAGTTCAACTGAAACATTGACAAATTATGAATTGTCTTATGTCAGTTTTTATTGTGAAACATACACTGGGTTGGTGCTGTGAGTTCAGTGATTTCCTACAGAATACAAAATGTCAAACAAAGTAATGTTACAAGTTTATAATGTCGATCATGTATTTATTCTGTGTGCAATGCTGTTTTTTGTATTTGTGGTTGACATCACTTTTTCCCTCCTAGCCAAAGACCTTTGAGTCAAATTGACCTGTTTCATGTTTCGGTCAATCGCGTGTGTCATTCCAGTTGACTTCTCAGCTATTGAGCATACTTGCACGTAATCAACTGGAAAAATTGACTTATTAGGCTTTCTGTGTTTCATTATTCAGTCTTAACTAGACCATAATGAAGTAACAAACATCATAGTGCTTGCGGCTCATGTCTTACAATGTTCTTATACCTCTGCCACAGGTGAAAGGTTTGTAGAAACAGTAAGCAGAGGAAGCACCATGCCACGATGCCCCCCAAATTTATTTCTTTAAATGTTTATGTTGAATTCTCACTTATGGGGTATGGTTTTCAGACACAGTTTTCAAAGGAGGTGCAACCTGTGGTTTAAATTAAAATATTGTTTGACCTGTGGTTGAAGTTATTGACAGAATCTTCCTGCTAGGTCAGCTCAGCTCGTCTGCTAGGTCCCCCATAACCCTCTGGGACTTTGAGTCATCCTCCTTCTAACTGATGGTAAAAGTACTTGGTTTTTAATTTAACAGATATACTCCTATCAGAGACCAAATTCCCTACTTAGCATTTTTGGATGGTTAGGTAACATGACCTTTACAGTGCCTTATGAGCTAAACACCCAGTCTTGTGATCTTGGTGATGCTAAAGCAGTGTGCCGTGTTACAGGATTTCTAACGTGCCATGTTTTCTGGTGCTGTATTCCAACAATGTGTTGCTCAACGTTTGTACTGCTTAGTTGAACGTTTGGACTTTTTTTTGTGGTTAATAACTCAGATCCCCTACTAATATCATATGTTTGTGCTCTTAAAGCATTTTTCAACCTTAAGTTTTTCTTCTGATTTGGAAGACTTGATGGTTTATTGCTGATGGGGCTGTTTGAGTCTGGCTCTACTCTGAGATTTTTGTAAGTGCAAGTGTTTTTTTGTTGTTGGTAAAAGAGCTGAAGGTTAATCCCTAAAGGATTGATTTTTAGCTTTTAACAGTTGGCCATTCTGACTGTAAATCTTAAGTTTTCTGAAGTAACACTTGGCAACCCATTTGCTGGTACATCAAAGGTAAAGGTTACAACATGTTATACACCTTTTTGATTCTTCAAATATGTTGTATGTATAATGTTAATATCCCCAAGCGTTGTATTAACCTGTGTTTGCCATAATGTCCGTCTTGTCTCCCTGGTATCTGTATGTGTCTGTATCTCCCCTGACCTCCTAACATCCTCCATGCACTGTGAACGACGGGCAAAGTCCTCCATCTGTGTCTCTGTGCTGTTAAATTCAAACTAAGCTGCCAGACTGAGATCAAGGTTGGGACTGATGGACATGCTGGTGTGCCTGGCTTGGCCTGGCCTGTGGTGCTTGTGCTGTGGTTCACCTGTGTGATGTCAGGCCTGTCTCCCTTGCAGCCAGACGGGGAAGAAGCTGATGGCCAAGTGCCGCATGCTGATCCAGGAGAACCAGGAGCTGGGCCGCCAGCTGTCCCAAGGACGCATCGCCCAGCTGGAGGCTGAGCTGGCACTGCAGAAGAAGTACAGCGAGGAGCTCAAGAGCAGCCAGGATGGTGAGGGGAAACACACTTTCTCTTTCATACCTCTACTTCCTGATTTGCTCATTGTTTTAAACTCCACTCTTGTTACTCAATGTCTCCATCTCTACTCTATTGTTACTTCCTCTGTATCATATGTACTCTACTGTGTCTACACCATCTTTCGTCTCTCACAGCATCACAACACACAAACGGCCCTCATTGTCCCTCTCCTAATTGCTATTGACTCTGTTACCAGCAACAAGACGCCACACTGTTCTTTGTAATGGGTATTCATGAGAAACTTCTGCGAAAAATGTTGTGCAAGCAAGCTTCTGTCTTGGTTTTGACGGGTGTGGTTGTCTCTGTGTGTTTGGTCTCCTCCCCAGAGCTGAACGACTTCATCATCCAGCTGGATGAGGAGGTGGAGGGCATGCAGAGCACCATCCTGGTCCTCCAGCAGCAGCTCAAGGACTCTCGCCAGCAGCTCACCCTGAACCAGGGCTCCTCAGCCGGGGCCGGGCCCAGCAGGACTTCCCCCTGTACCTCCGAGCCCCCCTCCCAGATGGAGCCTCCCACTGCAACCCTCTCCACCGACCCGGCCGAGAAAAACTGTGGCAGGGTGTCCAACGGACCAAGCAATGGCGACGCCTCCTCCCAACGAAGCGAGACGGTCACTCCCAGCTTGTACCGCGAGCTGAGCAGCACGGAGGAAGACTTCCCCATGTCCCCCATGGCCTACAGCCCCGGGGAGGCCGAGACAAAACTCTCCAACCACTCAGAGGAGGCAGGGGCCCAGACTAGCGTGGTGGGGGCCGTCGGGGGTGCAGGCCGCTTTGGGAGCCAGCTGAGCACGAGCTACGAGAGCGTGGACTCTCCCACAGGCAGCGAGACGTCCCTGACACAGCACTCAAATGACACAGACTCCAATATCGACCCCCACGAGGACAAGACGGTGCCCATCGCCAAGGGAACCAGGACTGGGGGGTCTCGGCATGCTCAGAACGGCCTAGACTCAAGCATGAATGACAGTGTGGTTTTGTAATGTACTTTGTTTTGTAAAACATACTTCTGTCTTTTCTTTTGATACAAAAACACAAACCACATCGACAAACCATAGTAACAGTACTTCTGTCCATAAACTGTATTTTTTATTTTGTTTTTCCTCTACCCCTCTTCCTTGCCTATCGTGACACTTAAATCACATGCATTGCTCAACAGGAATATTATGTGAATTAATTAATGTTCGTAGATTTTGAGTTTAATTTTTTCGTATTCAAGATAGAAATATCTTAATTTGCTCAGTTATTTGAATGTAGTCTGGGGATTTTTTCAGGTCTTTTTTAAACATCTGTTGTGAATCAATTAAGGTCAATAAACACAATTTCACAAGTAGCTTTGCAATGTTCAAAGAATGTCTTGTTTTAGATGTTGACCTGTTTTTTTCAGTTTTAAAAATGTCCATCCTTGGTAAAACTAAGTTTCTGGTTGACTTGTAATTTCTACACCGTGTATCTTGTTGGATTCGTATTATTCTGACTTTTCATGTACTGACCAAATATCAATAAATACTTTTAATATGACTCAGACGTCTTCATTCAGCCGTGCACGCCAACTAGGACAAAACAACCCAACAAGTAGTTTATGATTAACGAGGACATTAATTGACGAAACCTGTTTAAAACATCCCAAACATGAGTCCTCCCATCCACGTGAAGGAGCTATAACCAAGCTTAACTGTCAACGAGTCCATTGAAAGAAGGCAGATGACATCCTCACCAACCACAACACTACAGCGTTACAGTCACAGAGGAACGTTAGAGGGATTCTTTACCTACACGTCAACATGAACACCGAGCATGTCGTTATCGTCTCTGCAGCAAGGACCCCCATTGGTAACCGGTCTTGAATCTTCAGTTTTTTTGTCCAATATATTAACGTTAGCTGTAGGCTACTAGCTACGTAACTTCACCGGGCTTGCTAGGTTTATGCTCCTCCGTACAACAATCAATGCTTGCATGCTTATTTAACGAAATTACTGTAGACAACGAAAAGAAAAAGATGCTTCATAGAATACACTTGTGTATAATTATTTCTCAATATCGCATCTGTTTATTACTAGATAGGTAAATTTAATTAGATAGAGTGCTTCACTCGTCAGATCGCTGACCATGAATGAATCACCAATGTTCTGCCGTGATTGGCTGCTTTACGTTCTGCCCACATTCTCGATTCGCTCATTGGCTCGCTGGTCATAGTGCCATGGTGGAGAGCGAATGCCTGTAGATGAAACGATGAGCATCAGTGGGCGTGTGTTTGATGTTGTGTATCGTTGTTGCAACATTGCAACCTTGACAGTCAGATATCAGCTACAATATCTTGTAACAATGTGAAATGATAGATATTAATGCTAATCGATAGATATGTTAAAGATTTTAGTCCGTTTTGGCTTGTTTCTGTGAGGCTAATTCTGTTTTCGGTATGTACTTGGTCATAAACATAGTAGGCCTATTGATCACTCACACTGAAGCTAAGAAAAAAAGTTTATAAACTGACCGTTTTCCCCTTTGCTGTCCAGGGTCTTTTAATGGTGCCCTGTCCTCGATGCTGCTGCAGGACCTGTGTTCCGTGGTGATAAAGGACGTGCTGAGGCGGGCCAGCGTGAAGCCAGAGGACGTGTCTGAGGTCATTATGGGACATGTACTGACAGCAGGTTAGGATGTGGTAACCATTTGGTCAAAGGGAATTGTGCATGGCCATTCTTGGCATTACAATTAGCTCTTTTTAGAAATTAAATCTTAAGAATGATGTATGAAGTTCTCCTTCCCTTCTCCTGTGTTTCCCTCTCCTCCCCCTTTCCTTCCCTCTCCTCCCCCTTTCCTTCCCTCTCCTCCTCCATTCTGCCCCTTCTTTTACCTCCTTTCTCTGTCCAGGTCATGGGCAGAACCCTGCCCGCCAGGCCAGTGTTGGGGCAGGTATCCCTTACCTGGTCCCAGCCTGGAGCTGTCAGATGGTTTGTGGCTCTGGGCTGAAGGCCGTGTGTCTGGGGGCCCAATCCATCCAGATGGGAGAGTCCACTGTGGTCGTGGCAGGGGGGATGGAAAGCATGAGCCGGGTAAGTCCAATAGAGCAGAGAGGTAGAAATAGAGCTGTAGAGAATTCCGGTCCAGTTCTGAAACAACACTTCTCCTCTGATCCCTCTCCTCCACTCAGGCTCCCCACACCGTACAGATGCGTGTGGGCGTGAAGATGGGAGACGCCTCCATGCAGGACTCCATGGTGGCTGATGGCCTGACGGATGCCTTCCATGGGTACCACATGGGCATCACAGGTCAGGGCCAGGACGTCACACTATACTTTATTTACTAATGGCACCTGTATTTTGGATACACTTCTTGATGAAATGAGTGATTTTGACACACTTTTATAGATTACACTAATTGGCTAATAACATGCTACTTACTAAATCCCCCTCGACGTATGAGGAAGTATTCTGTGGATCTCAGGCTGGTGTGCTTGTTGTCTGTCCTGGCGTAGCTGAGAACGTGGCCAAGCAGTGGAGTGTGAGTCGTCAGGAGCAGGACCAGTTTGCCGTTCAGTCCCAGAACAAGACAGAGGCCGCCCAGAAGGCTGGACACTTTAACCAGGAGATCGTACCGGTCATGCTGCCTTCCAGAAAAGGCAAGAAGATTGATATATTTTCACTTCGACCATTTATTCCTGAGACCTGTGCGACCCATATTCAGGCTCCATGTTCCATGTTTTTAGTTCAGCTGATTCATAACGTTCCTCTCCCTACAGGACCTGTGGAGGTGAAAGTGGACGAGTTTCCTCGTCACGGGAGCAACATGGACGCCATGTCCAAACTCAGGCCCTGCTTCGTGAAGGACAGCAGTGGCACCGTCACTCCCGGCAACGCTTCTGGTATGGGAGGGGCTGTCACACTGCAGAGAGATTACGATGTCACTGAGATTCCCTAATTTATTTATCCAATGGCAGCTTGCCAGCTAACCACTCCAAGGGCAATTGGTTGTCTAGTATGGTGTCTCTTTATATAGACACACAGTACATGTAATGTAATGAGTTCATATTTTATTCACATTATCTTCTCAGGTATAAATGATGGAGCTGCAGCAACTGTTCTCATGAGCCAATCAGAGGCTGAGAGGAGGGGCCTGAAACCCATGGCCAGGATTGTGTCCTGGTCTCAGGCCGGCCTTGACCCCTCAATAATGGGAACTGGGCCAATCCCAGCCATCAGGAAAGCGGTGAGAACCAATCATAAACCTGGGGCCGAGTTCCCAGGGAGTACACACACCCATAAAATCTAGGACTTGAGTCTGAAACCAGTTTGGTGTCCACCAGGTTGAGAAGGCAGGGTGGCAGCTGGATCAAGTTGACTTGTTTGAGATCAACGAAGCCTTTGCTGCCCAATCCATCGCTGTTGTGAAAGAGCTTGGCCTTAACCCTGATAAAGTGAGTACTTCTCTAACATCTCACCATTAACTAACCATACTTCTTCAACCTTCAAATGTGACTATGACTCACTTCCTGCCACCCTGTTGCCTGGTCGGGCTCCTCCCTGTAGGTGAATGTGAGCGGGGGGGCCATCTCCCTGGGCCACCCCATCGGCATGTCAGGCTGCCGGGTGCTGGTGACCCTACTGCACGCGCTCCAGAGGACAGGAGGTCAAAGGGGCGTGGCTTCTCTGTGTATCGGAGGAGGGATGGGCATCGCCATGTGTGTGGAGAGGATGTAGCTAACAGGATGCTGCTATGGCTGACCTACACCTGGGCTGGCTGCATTCAAGATCACAACATTGGCATCAGGACAGGCATTGGTATTAAAGGGATTCTAAGATGCATGTATAGCTAATTGTACAACAACTTGCATTAATGGCTCTACAATTGTGATTGTTGGGCTATTGTGTAATGGTTCTAAAGGGGATATTTTTACGTTTTGAGAGGCTGTTTACAGAAAGATGTTGTGAAGTAGGATGGATGCAACAGTCCAAGTTGAAGTCACTACTTGATTCAAAATTGCTGTTGAAATGTTGTGATTCTTGACTGCTGTGATGAGACCTTGATTTGTCAACCCCATATTGATAATGCACTATGAACTTGCTACTTTATACCTTCCTATGTAGTTTGATGGTGAACCCCACACTAGTGTGTGTGACTCCTGGTCTCATCATGCCTGTGACTTACATGACCTTAGGCTGAACCCAGCTCACACAGTAATGCTCTATCTAATGCCCTCTGTCTTATCAAGCAACTAACTCGATTGACCATCTATGACATCAGTGCCAAAACGACTGTAGAGTGAACCCTGCCTCCCTAAGGAGACTAGAAACCATTGAAACCAACTTCCAAACATTCCTGTCCTCTATGCTTCCTGTTTCTCTTTGCTCGGCCGGGCTCTCCAACCCTTTACCTGGAGAGACTAGGTTTACACTGACCCCAGTTGTAGCTAACTACATTCATCTTACTTAGTTGCTAGAATCAGGTTTGCTACATTAAGGCTGGAGTAAGACAACCTAGTCATCAGCTCTCCAGGTACATTGTAGCTGTTGGAGACATGGCCTTATAGGGGACTCTATAACCATGTACCCCTGCTATGAACTGGGTAGTCTTAATATGTACTAAAGTGCCATACCAAGGCTACATGAGCCAGCTACACCTTCAGTGCTTCCTATAGTTTGCCTGCATAGAGGTGAATGTATGTTGAATAAAGACTATCAGCTTAAAATGTCTAAATGGTTACTGATGCACTTATCTATGGTGTAACTTAATAAATATATTAGACCTCAGTTGTTTTCACTTCCCATACCTGTATATTCCAAGTCCTGCCACGCAATGAAATGTTAGGACTCATGTCAACAACACAGACAAAATTAAATTAGTCACCAAAACTACAGTCATCTACAACCATCAGATTTATTCATGTGTCTGGGAAAAAACAAAACAGTTACCACAGTAACAGGCTGTCCTACTGAAGGAGTGAGGGGACAAACAGGCAAAGTGCACGCCAACTAGGACAGAACAAGAGCTCGCATGTATAAATACAGACGTTACACGAAGCCAAGCGGAGAAGCAGGCAGGACTGGACCCTGGAGGGCCTCTAGTGGTGCGGTCCTGATCTGCCTGGTCTCTACCCCTCTAGGGATCCAGACGCCATGGCATCCTGGTAAGACGGCCCGCCCTCCTTCTGGTCTGGGAACAGCTTGATGAGGTCATCAATACGCAGGATGGTGATGGCGGCCTCTGTGGCAAACTTGAGGCTCTTGGTCTTCACCATGGTGGGCTCGTACACGCCTGCCTGGCGGTTGTCGCGGGGCTTGCCATTCACCAGGTCCAGACCAATCCTGGAAGGGTGGGGTGGTTACAGAATGGATCATTTGCAATGTCATGTCAGAAAACACAATAGCAACCACTTTAGATGTTCCATTTCTGATTTTCCCTTTTTGTTCAAATATGTCATAAACAGACTGTAGAGACGTTTTACTGACCATTTGAGGTTCTTGCGTTCGGGGTTGACCTGGGCCTCGTTGTGGAAGGCACGGAGCTTGGCCACCAGGTCAGTGGAGTCCTGGGCAGCGTTCACTGCCAGGGTCTTGGGGATGATGAGGAGAGAGCGGGCAAACTCTGCTATGGCCAGCTGCTCACGAGAACCCTGTAGAGAGATTGGTACAGTTAGGAACAACAGATTCACTCGTTTATGATGACCATTTCTCCAGGGAACCGGCTCAATGGCAGTCTTGGAAAAACTTGGAAGGATATGAAAGACCAGAGTGGTTGAACATGCCACCCCACAGCAGGCTCCCTGCCCCAGCACTTACCATGCTGGTGGCGTAGTTCTCCAGGTAGATGGACAGAGCTGCCTCCACAGCGCCCCCTCCTGGCACCACAGACTTGGACTCCAGCACCCTCTTCACCACACACAGGGCATCGTGCAGGGAGCGCTCCATCTCATCACACATGAAGTCGTTGGCCCCACGCAGGATGATAGAGGCGGATGTATTGGCTTTAGTACTGAGAGTGAGAGAGAGGTGAGGGGAAAAAAAAAAGATAATGAGAAAGGGGGAGGGGGATGTGATGAGTGAGTGGGAGAGATTGGGGAAAAGGGAGAATAAAAACCAGACCATGTTCCACATATGCTCATGCAGAACAAGTACAGCAGGTAGACGAAAGGGCGAGACTTCCTGAGAGAAGCGACATACTTCTTGATGAGGATGAGCTCGTCGTCACACAAGCGCTCCTGCACCACCTCCTCGGCCTGGCCCAGCATGGTGGCCTCGAAGGTCTCCTCTCCCTCCAGGTTAGACAGGGATGGACAGAGCGTGGCTGGGGAGGGACACAGCATGGAGGTTACTGCTGATGCACACATCCCCACAGTCTGCTCACAGGGCTCAGTCGTCATCTCTTTTACGTCCTTTCCTCCCTGCTTTACACAATCTCTGGTTTGGTACACATGCGCACGTTTGTGAATTTGTGACCTACCTCCGGTTGCCTTGGCGATGCGTTTGAGGTCCCTCTTGAGCACCCTCCTGACGGCCATGGCGCCCACATCTACAAAGTACTTGAGGCACATGTCGTCGATGCCTCCCGTGGTGAGGATGACGTTGGCGCCGGACGCCAGAATCTTCTGGATCCTCTCCTTGGTGATGTCAGACTCCCTGAGGCGGACGTTCGGATGGTCATTAGACAGTGTGGGGGAAACAGACTGCAGATCGGCCCAGACAGCATGCATGGACTGTGAGGGCATACCAGCATGAGGTCTGACATCAACACCATATTACTGGCGAGGTTGTGCAGCCCACAGTCATTGAGGCAGCAGCTCAGAGAGGAGCAGCAGCCTTGACTGTGGGCTGGCTGCTTTCTCCCACGCGTATCACTGAGTACACCACAGAACAGGTGTCACAGCAAATGTAAATGGGAACACCAGAATCAAAAAGCCAGCTGATGTGAGAGCGAATACCTCTGTCTGATCTGGTCCAGCTTCTCTGGGTCGTTGATGACGACCTGGACGCCCATCTTCATCTTGGTCTTCTGGAGGCTGAAGTCCAGACAGGCCACCTTGGCGTTGGTCACTCGCTTCACCATGCCTGGGGGAAGGGAGACACCAGGTCAGTGTAACCACACAAACTACCAACCCAAACAATCCTTTCAACCATGCCTGATGAAGGAAATGGGTAAGTTTAACCACACAGCCTAGTGAACACCTTACATTTTCATTACATGTAGTCATTTAGCAGACGCTCTTATCCAGAGCGACTTACAGTAAGTACAGGGACATTCTCCCCAAGGAAAGTAGGGTGAAGTTCCAGGGCTCGACAATAACGATGGCCCGAGGCCAGTTAAAAGTAACGTTGGGACAGTTAAACTAGCAAGTCACTGGCCCGATCGGGCCACTGCAAATTATTGAAAATTCGCATTGTAAAAGTTAACATCCTTCATATGTTTTGCTATCTGCTAAATGCATAAATAACTTTGCAGCCCGTGGGGCAAACAATTGGCAAATCAAGAGTTGAGTAGTGAGTGACGACTGTTTGTCAAATTGTAATTCTTTAATGTCGATACATTTTTTAACAACTGGCGCAAGACAATAAAGTGAAGATGGCAGCAAAGTAGAGCTACGAGCTCAAACGGAGGCAACTTTTTTTATGGAACGAAGATGCAATACCAATCAAAAACAATCCCTGACCAGCCATGCTAGCAGACAGCACCTGGTTTGCGTGACAGCTAAGCGGATGGTTGACAATCCATCATCTAGGCCGTTGACCATGCTGGTCAGTTGTCAGGAATTTAAATGTAGATGCCCATCGTGTTATTGCACGACTTATAACAACGGCATATCACGTAATTAAGACAGACTAGCCGTTCGTCTCGTTCCCCCAGGCTATTGAACTGCAGCAGAAGAATGGTGTCGACTTGGGTACCTAGTATCATACTGATGAAATGCTATGGAAGCTTTTATATATTAACATTGAGGGACCAGAGGTTTCAGTTTCAGCCAGCCAGAGTTGTGCAGAGATAGCTGTCAGCAGGGAAGAGAGCACGTCATGTTTGAGGTTAAAAGTCAATTGTTTTGTTGACTATTACCTTTTAATTTTTTATCACTAGAAATGTGATTTCATTTGAGTTCCTTTTATATCCAGGATGTGTTTAATAAATGGTTAAACATGTTAACAGAATAACAACTTATAAGTCTTTGGTTTTGTTGTAACAATGATAAATTACAACTTTTGAAGGGGGGGCAAGTAAAAACTGTCTTGGGGCCAGTAAGTTTCAAACCCACTGGCCCGATGGGGCCAGTGCCAAAAAATGTTAATGTTGAGCCCTGAGTGCCTTGCCCAAGGACACGTCTTTTTTTACACGGCCTGGAATCAAACCGGCAACCTTCTGAGTAATAGCCAGAATCCCTAACCGCTCAGCCATCTCCCTCCCTCCGACCTTACCTGAGGGATGGACACCCACTAAACTCCATAAACACCAGCTGACAACTCTCCCCAGTCCCACCCGAACACACAATCATGGTACACCATCACATATGTAACGCTAACTGACCCATAGGCATAAAGAAAGTGTATTGCATCATACTGTTTAGACTAGGCATTTGCTACAGTATGTCTGGCCAGAGAAGTAGAGTCACAAGTTCATCCAAGAAGCACTGCAACAGCCTACCTCTCAAGTCAGGTCTAATATCTCCCACGCGTATCACTGCATATGCCACAAGAATCAGCATAACAGTAAATTTAAATGGGAATTGGTGAAACAGACATGCCCACACACAGGATAGTTATAAGAACTGCATACAGTTCCCTGTTCACACATAACACCTCAAACTAAGTACAAAGCCACACATATTACAGGAAAAAGGTACCTTGTGATCCTACTGTGCAGTTGACAGCATATCCGTTGACCAGGAAGCTCTCCTTCTGACTGCGTCCATGTGCCTTCAGCACGTTCACCGAGTTGATGGGGTAACGGGCCACGCCCTTCCCATCCACGAACTTTACCGCGAGAGCGGCGTCCACAACCATGTTGGCGAAGAAGTCAGCGTCACTAAGGTCAGGGGTCAAGGGGCATTTGTCCTTACTGGGTGATAACAGAATAATTACAGGAGGAACTGAATCCTGATGGTCTATCTCTACCCCATTAGCCTATGCTGCTCAGAGGAAAGAGACTCGTTTAATCAAAACATTCAAAATGACAATCATGAGAGCTGTGGTCTTTACTGAGAAGAAAGGATACACTCCGATGATCTTGGAGGACATCGAGGTCTTGGCTGCATTGACCAGACACTCCCTCCCCAGGTCGTCTGTTCCAATGGTGAGGTTCTCATTGATGTAGCGCACAGCCTCTCTGTGGACAGAAGGCTACGTTAGGTCACTGAAGTGAGGAGCCCTCAATGAGAGTAAACATGCCTCATTAGTTGACTTGTGTGAATGAAGGCAATACTGGATATATTTTCCATAAAAGCTGATCTGAACCATTTTGGGACATGAGGTTTATTGAGGCAGTGTATAAGGACAAGAGCTGGAACAATTACCATTTATAAATACCGTTTAACACTCGAGTATACCTGTGTCACTCGTTGCGACTACATCAGTGGAACAGTTCCATAATTGCCAACTGCTTGGGTTTATGGGATATGTGATAATGGCGATGTCTGTGTGTATCCCTACTTGCAGGCCAGACGGTATCCACTGATGACTGATGTGGGGTGTATCTTCTGTTTCACCAGCTCGTCCGCACTCTTCAGCAGCTCTGCTGCGATGATGACCTGCACCAGACAACAATGCTGAGCAGACAGACCAAGTATTCCATCATCTAGGAACGCAGACATTGATCTAGTGGTCGTTCAAACTTGTGCCGTAGTTTCATATAGAGGTAGCAGAAGAAAGGCTGCGTCAACCCCTTCAGACAACGACGGACAGTCTCTCTATCCTGTTAGCATAGCCAATCATCCGTGGAGGAAGCAGATGAGTGGTACTATAACAGGAAGTGGATCCAACTTTTTTCCAATATAGATATATCCCCACCAACTGTCAGTGAGTTGAAAGCATCAATATACAGTTGGTAGGAGAGCTTCAATGGACTAAAGATCTTGCTTGGAACATTTACCCGCAACACTTCCACCTCCATAGTCAAAGTTGGACCTTTGAAAATAGTACCAAAGTAGCCAAGTCCATTTGCCCACAGCCTAGGGGAGCAGCTGTCTGCTGTACTCACCACTGAGGTGGTCCCGTCCCCAACCTCTTTGTCCTGCAGTTCAGCCAGCTCACACAGGACCTTGGCTGCAGGGTGCTCTACCTCAAGCAGCTTCAAGATGGTCGCTCCGTCGTTGGTGATGGTCACATCCTTGAAGATAAACACGAGATTGTTGTGATGAAAAATTATACTGTCTGATGTACTTCCAAGCTCATGCACATAGAATTGATAATAAATGGGGAACACTAACCCCAATGTCGTCCACCAACATCTTGTCAAGCCCAACTGGGCCCAAGGAGCTCTTGACGATGTTGGCGATGGAAGATGCGGCCATGACTGTCAGAGGGAAATTGACAAAGAAACAGACTAATAAAATGGCGACTAACCTATCCAGCATTGCTTGAAAAACGGGCCATACAAATTAAGTTACTTTTTTTAGGTGAACCCTCTTGCTTTCTAAAACATGAAATTATAGTCTATTAACTTCAGACAAAGTATCCTGTCATTTAACCAGGAGAGGCAGTTAAGGCCTGCCGCACCTTGCTATAACAGTGTTCTTTCCACCCTGTTAGCATAGCCGTTCATTCAAGAAGATGTGCATGAACGGTACTAAAACGGGACCCACCCAAGCAACAGCTTTTAGTGCAGACGAACTAGAATACAACTTAAAAGCTATTGGCTAGCTAAAAAGGATTTAAGTAATGACTCCACCGCTGCTACTAGCCAACGCTAAGTGGTTACCTTGCAATACGTGACTCTGCAAAGCCATTTAACTGTAGTTATGCACGTATGCTCAACAAGCCAACACGTTTGTTGGTAGTGATGAGCACTCATCTCGCAGTCAGCATTGTGTCATAGCGGAGATTGTGCATCCTAACAATCAGTAAACCGGGATATGCCTTGCTGACTGGCTAGCTATAAAGTAGCTTAGCATGGGAGAGGCAACGCAAAATCTGCACGTGCTACACAGCTTTGCAGAACACGCTCTCCTACTTTTAAGTTTGACCGGTCCGACTCTAACTCTAAACATAAACTATTACAAAAATAACACTTACCATTTTGAGTCCGAATGGACTCGCCACTCGTTCTCTGACCGAGCACGTTCAACGGACCGTCCAATAACGACATTTTGGACGAGTAGAAGAGAGAAGAAAGGAAGCGGTGAAATGCACTATGGGTAGCCGTGTGGCGCAGGGAGTTTTGGGTTGATAATGCGTTTGACAGAATGTTCGAGAACAAAACGTGATCACTTTAATTAAAACTGTGCGGACGATTGTACTATATTAATACAATTTAAAAGTAATTATATATTGTTCAAAATATTTGCCTTTCATTTAGCTTGTCTTCATCTTATGTTCTTTGATTAACTACAGTACTAGCAATCTTTCTGGGTCTTGTTTAAGTTCCTTGACGGGCGCCCTCTGTTGTTAAAACATGACTCGTGTCGCGTCTGTTCCCCCTTCCTTGCGCATGCGCGAAATCAGACGTTTTCTCTTGTTGCTTGGTTGAGCTGAATGGGATTAATATAATAGCGTGTGTTAGTTTATAGTGTACTCTACCTACTATCCATGAGATATAGCAATACAGGCCATTTATAACCAGCATCACTGTATTGCTGTATTTACAAACATTGAGAACACAGGGGGAACAGATTTCCCTGAAGGTTTTAGATACTTAGATACTGTATATTACAGTCTGGCCATTTATAAGGCAATTCAGTAATGCTGGTGATGTATGTTACTGTGATCATTATGTATAACAAGTTTCATCTATACATCAGTCTTTTACAGTGAGATCACAGGGGGAACAGATTTCCCTGGAGTCCTGAGGAAAGTGGTTCCCCCCCTGTATATTACAGTCTGGACATTTATAAAGCAATTCAGTGATTCTGTTGATGTATACTGTATTGCTTTATAAATGGCCTGTATTGCTATACCTCATTGATAGTAGGTAGAGTACACTATAAGCTAACACACACAATTATATTAATCACATTCAGCTCAACCAAAAAACGTCATGATTTCGTGCACACGCAAGGAAGGTGAAACAGGTGAGACTGAATTCTCCAGAACACCATCTTGAGCAACTTTTGATAAAAACGTTGATGGGGCTACCGCTCAATGACCACCTGAGACAGAAAACAAGGTTCTGCTTAATACCCTTGTCCACCTTGTAAATAAAATAGTGATGTGTGATTACTGGAATTTTATTGTTGTTGTATTAAAAAAAATGAACACCAGTTCAAATTTTTCATAAAAATATTTTACACAAATTACTACTTTAGATGAGATTCTTATATTCTTATGCTATCTGTAATGGGCTTGTTTGCTTGAGTTTGTGTGTGCTAGTGTTCGAGACAGAATCTTCATGGTCATTTGAGCGTGGTAATGATCCATCGGTGTCATACTTTTTAGTCATCTGTTTAGTGCAGTAAGAATCAGAGCCACAAGTTTTACTTTAAATTGTGTTTATTTATTGTCTCCAATACATTTGTTTTCTTGAGCAATGACAACTAGGCAGTTAAAAAAATAACAGTACACTTAACTTAAAAATAAAAGCATTATAAGCAAACCTATTGCGTACAAGAATAACTTTCCTAAAATGTACATCTTTACAAAGTGTTTACAAGTCAAATGTAAAATAAAAATAAAAAAGTGCAAGAGTCAAATTCAATGAAGGTTGACAATCCCCACCAGTGAAACAAAGAACATAAAACGTACAAGGAAAAGGTATATAAACAAATGAAACATACTTCATATTCTTAAGTTGTTTTGGGTGCTTTTTCTACCTTGATATGAATAGAAGGCCATGATATTGTGCATTCCAACTTTTCATGAATTAATTATTCTTTCCTCAGATAACCTGATTAAACAGTGCACGTGATAAGATGCAAACATTTTCTGGTAAATTCACAGTCAACATACAAACCAAATTTAGTGTCCCAAAATCGAACTTTCAAAATAAATACATTTTACGTTAATTTACAAACTGGCGGTGGCCTTTCATATAACAGTGATGAGGGAGGGTTAAGTAACAGGTTTATTCAGAAATAAATAAATAAGACAAGAAATGCCATAAGCATTCAACAAAAACACAGGGGACAGAAAACTACAAACAGATGCAGTGTCTGTGTGTGTGTGTGTGTATTACTGTGTGTACTAACTGCTCTTTCAGACATAGAAGGAAGTGTATGGGGTATCAGTAGTAGTGAGTGATGCTACATGAGTGCCCCATGTAAACGAGTAAAGAAAATCTGACCCGACAGATTGTGAGTTTGAAGAAAAATATACACCAAATACAGTACTGTGAAATTAAAAAAAAAAGCTTTCACCCTAATGCTTTTCTTTATGGTCCCTGTTTAAAACAAAGCTGAAATTAGATAAAATTATACATGTTCTGCCTCTTAAGATATTGCATATATGTAATGCAATCTAATAATTGTGGACCAACCCTATCCACATTTTTTGACTCGCAATCAGATTGAAAAAGAATGAAGAACTCCTATTGCTTCTTAGTGAACATCTGAAATATCAATCTACTGTTTATCCATTTTAGAGGACTTTGTTTAAAGCACATTACCTACTGATGACTAAGGTGGTAGAGTAGGTAGAGAAATTACAGAAAAAAAACATTTAGCCTTATTTATTGTACAGTGCATGTCTGATTTCCAGATGTACAGTATATTGAACCTAATGAATTCTGCAGTTCAGAAAGAAACAAAGTCATCCTCTTTTATTGATATAACTGCTGATAAAGTTAGCATAGCTGATACTAGCCTATTATGCAGAAGGGCTACTGGCTAACCTCTTAAGCTGCTCATTCTGTCACCAATAGACCTAAAATATGCACAGTTAAAATATTGCAGCTGAAACTATGAGCATCATCTTTCTGACATGGGGGTAAGCTCAGCCACAAAAGTCCAAATATGCTAAAAGAACCATCAAAATTGACTCTCTTTTTCCACAAGAGTCCAGGTTGTATTCTAAAAACATACATTCTAAAAATATGCCTGTGAATAATTGTAGCAACATAACCCCCAATATCAAGAGTCATTTTCTCGTTGCAGGTGCTTCTATCTATTTATTGATGGCTAATAAGGACGAACTGGGAAAGACTCACTGGATCACACCATACCCTCTCAATGGACAGAACTGTACTCTGTACACTTCCAAGCTGTCTGTCGTGTATAGAAATCTGCTAGTTATGTATCCTTTACTCAACATCACTGAAAAAAATCGACATTTGCCTGCATGGTATCTATGAGAAAGCCTGATTACTTGATATCCCTTTGAACCCTTCCATCCACCTCATATACAGAACTGTATCTGAAAATCTGTGGATCCCACCACTTCTGCAGGTGTTATTAAAATGGACAAAACGTATTGACATGGAACGGCACTTCCAGGTGTGAGGTGCAATGGTGGACAACTAGCTTCCCCGTCATTCCTAGTCCTATGTTACCATGATTACAATGGAAGACCAGGAAAATTATTGTCTGTGTGACTTTGGCAAAGCAGCATTATCGAATGTAGTGAAATGTATGTTGATCATCCAGACATATGTGCTGTGTGATATCAACCATATGTCTGTGTATAATGTGCCCACTGTGTCTGGCAAATACATGTGTCTTGATAAAATGGGAGAAGGAGCAGTGTGCATGTTCCCTGGGTTCTAATACCTGTATGTCATTTGTTGTCATGATAATTCAGGCCAAGCAGCAGATCCAGTACTCATATAATATGCCCATGCAGTGCATTTGCCATTTTACGAAGTTGGTAGAGTGTGTTTTTGTTTGTTTCTTTTGGTTGTTACGGTGACTCAAGCAAAGCTGCTGGAGCTGAGACACTGGAACTTCTCTCGCAGCGACTGGACAATGGTGGTCTGGTTCTGGTTCTGGGGTTCAGCCCACAGGTACTGCTGCAGACGCTCCCGGTCCAGAGAGCTCAGGGGGTGGCAGGACCTGGCCGGCGTGGAGGGAAGGCTCTGGGACTGGCCCTGGACAGCAGGCCTGTGGCTCCGATCCGAGAGAGCCACCAAGGATCCTCCGTTCTTCTGCGAAGGCATCGGCGCCGTCATGCTGCGTTCCGTCTCTTCCTCCGAGCGGATCTCCACATAGTCATCGTCGTCGTCATCGTCGCCGTTGTCCTTGAAGTTGGCCAAGTAGTTCTGGGTGGCCTGGAGCATGCTCAGTGCAGAGTTCCGGTTGAGGACCACCACCTGTTGACCATCCTGAAGGGTCAGCTCTGACTGACCACAACTGGACCGCTCCGGGAGGCTGTGTTGCCGCCCCGCCTGACCCAGACTGGGGATCTTGAGCCTCTCTGCCATAGACTCATTATAGTTGAACACTATGCGGTTCTGGTTCTGGTTGTGGTTGTTTTCCTTTTGCACCTGCTGTTCTCCCAGTGAGCTGACTGATTGGCAGCGGTTGTAAGGAGAAGTCTTAGGGGGGGTAGTGGAGGAGGAAGGAGAAGGGGAGTTGAAGGAAGTATTCCTCTTGATGGAACTGTATATGTGCTCCTCCTTCTCACTGGGTGCTGACACACAGGTGCTCCATCGCTGGGTGGGCGGGGAGGTGGGCGGGGGAGGGAGGGTCTTGAGGGCAGGTACAGAGCAGGCAGGGGTGAGCCTGCGCTGGGGGGTGGAGGCCCGTGCGCCCCCGCCCTGGCTAGGCCAGTCTGATATGAAGCTAGCCAGCTCTCCATTGCTGTAGGTGGAGTGGAGCCAGTCCTCCCCCAGGAAGGAGCTCTCAGGCATGGAGGGGGAGGAGGAGAGACCTGGGTGGGAGTGGTGGGGGGTGGGGGAGGTCGGAGGTTCTCTAAACATCACTTGGTCATACAGCTGGGAGTACTCTGCTAGCCTGGTACCTATGGCCAGAAAGAGAGAGGGATGAAGAGAGAGAGAGAGAAATAGAGATGGAGAAAAACGGAGGAAAAGAAAGAATACATGGATGAAAATCAACAATGTGAAAATGTAAGTGTCAGTATTTTAAGATGACTGTGTATTTATTTTATGGTGTCAGGTATTTATATTACCTATAGCTGCGCCCCCTTGCTTCTTCTCCTCCAAGATGTCGGCCAGGTCCTTGTGCTTCTTCTCTGCGCGGGGTCGCCCGCAGGCCTCACCAGGGTCCATGCTCCTCATCCTGAGCAGCTGATTGGCCCTCTTGATCTTCTGGCTATACTGGCGCGCCATCAGGAACACCCTGTTCTTGGACTTGTCCATCAGGTCCATTTCCACAGACTCCCCAAGGAGCAGGGAGGAGGAGGCCAGTGGGGAGTTCAGTCCGGCCAGCTCCCCGGGGAACAGGCTGTGGAGATCCCTGAGGGGGGGCTGCTGGAGCTGCCGATCCCGCTGAGGGGGTTCTCTCTGGGGGGGCAGCTCCCCCAGCTCGTCATCCTCCAGACGGAAGCTTCCGCTGCTGAGGCGGGCCAACTTGTTGCGGATGCTCTTGACCGTGCCGGGGACGGGCTCGGGGGTGGCGGGCAGGGAGAGCGACGGGGGACGGGAGGAGGGATCCTCGTCCTCGAAGGTGGCCTCTCGGAGAAGCTCGGGGATGTTGAGGATGGGGATGGTGAAGGACCGAGGAAGGGGGGTGGCGGATGGGGGGGTGGGATTGAGGTGGTGTGGTGGGGGGCTCTTGGTGGGGGAGCTGCGTGACGGGGGGCTGGTTGCCTTTTTTGGGCTGTTCTTGAGCGAGGACGGTTTCTCGGGGGACACGCCGGCACTCACAGGGAAAGCGGCAGGGAGGCGGTCTGCTTTCTTCTCGTTGACCTTGATGTAGTTCTCCAGGTCGTTCCAGATCTCGTCCACCTGCTCAGACATCCTGTCGCCTGTGTGAGAACGCTGGGAGAACGTCTCTGAGGCAGATGAGGACGAGTAGTCTGGTTCAGAAGTCCTCAGAGCAGCGTGGGAGTCCATCACCTCGTCATCCCCAAAATGGAGACTCTCCTCAGACACAAACCCACCCAAGCTCTCACAGCCAGTAAGGTCAGGCTCCGAGGCCAGAAAACTGTCTCTCTCTGGTTCCTGCCTGCCTCCACTCTCCTCTCCTTTCTTTTTCTTCTTCTCCACGGGCGGAAGAGGCTCTCTGAAAAAGAGGGTGTCATAGATGTTCTCTTCCTCCACGATCTTCAGCTCGCTTGTCCCCAAGGGCGACACCTCCAGGGCAGACGAGCAATTACTGTCTGTATAGCTATCTGGTACAGCTACAGTCTCCTTGGAGCTTCTTGCCTCTGAGTTTGGGCCCTGGGAGCCCCGTGCGTCTCTGGATGTCTGTTTCATGGACTTCCTACTCTCCTGGTCCCTTCGGATGAGCCCCATGCTCTTCAGATCATCGTAGCTGATGTTGTCGTAGACGTTCTCGATGTCGTCGATCGTCAGCTGTTCCGCCGATGATGACCCTGAGATCTCGTTGCTGGAGGATTCGGAATGGATCACTTCCAGGTCGTTCTCGCCGTGGGGTCTGGTGTCATCGTCTGGGCTCTGGGGAACCTCCGAGCCCTTCTCCCCCACGCTGCTGGCCCTGCGCAGAAGCCTGTCCCCAGAGGACGGGGGGTCTATCTGTACCGTGGGCACCTGGTCCAAGTGCCAGCTACAGGGTCGGGGGGTGTGCCTGGGCGAGGATGGGACCTCGGACTTCTGGGATGCCACCACTGGTGTTTCTGGGTCTGCCGGCCCGCTGGGCTCGGTGGGCACGAACATCTGGTAGATGTCCTCCTCGTCCTCATCGGGCAGCATGGTGCTGTTCTGGCGTGTCGGGAACATAGCCCGGCGCACGCGGTGGTCCGCCCAGATGTTCCCCACGGACTGGGGGTTGCCTCCCGGCACCAGCAGGGAGGAGAGGTGGGGGTCTGGGGGCTCCTCAGTCACATGGGGGGTCCTGAGAAGAGGGGGGTGCTCCTTCAAGGATTCCTTAGCGGCCTGGAAACATGGAGGAGGAGGAAGAGAAAGAGGAGAAACAGGAGATCAGGAGGAGGGAAACAAAGAGGATGAGTGAGCACTTCAATGTTTGACTTTTCCATATTCATGTTACCGTACTTTGTTTTTACCTAAGCCTTTGCAATGCATACATCTTATCTTTTCTGAACTATAAACCTCTATCTACAGTAGTGGAGATAATGGCGTCTATCCACGGTAACACATGTCATGTTTTGGCATTGGTCCAGGATCTCAGCTGTTACCTTAAGGTCTGTGGGACTCATGTTGAAGCTCTTCCATTGGTCCATGCTGTCCACAGACACCTGAGGGTTCAGCCTCTTCCTGCTGCTCTTTCCTGGCACTTGCAGCCTTTTCCCCATGCCCTGCACACACATGAATAACAGCACACTTCAAACTGCTGTTTACATACATCCTACATCCACAATAAACACAATTTTCAAAGAGGTGCACTAAGCTGACTCACCAGGCCACTATCATCTTCATCGTCAGCGTCCTGTGGATGCGGCTCCTCCCCTTCCTCCCTGTCGCTGTGGTCGTAATGGTCCCCAGGGTCCAGGGACTCCTGCGATTGGTTGACGAGACTGCGGCTGCGGCCAATGGTGCCCAGAGCCAGCTGGGACACGGGGGACAGTAAGGTGGCGCCCAGACTGGTCCTCTAGAGGGCGACAGAGAGACGAGGTCAGGGCATGGTAAGAAATGTGTTGGAGAGAGAAGATTATTCTTTTTTTGGACCAGGTTGATCTATGCTCACCTTCTGCCCATCTGAGGTCTTGGCGTTCTTCAGTAGTTTGGACAAAGGTTCTAAGGAGAGAGACAGAGAAAGAGAGAGGCCCTGGATCAGTCAGTGTGGCTCTTGTGTACTGACACTGACACTGTGCATTACAGGATATGGAAGCACTTTCTATTTCTTATAGTTCTAATTATTTCTAGCGGTGAGCTCACCCTTCCTACGTGCCCGACGAGGGGTGGGGCCCTCCTTGGTGTGGGGAGAACCTTTCTTGTCTCCATCAGGGCTGTAGTGGAACCCTGGGTGGTCTGTGGAAACCGAAGGAGAAGAATATTAATGTTGCTCTGCCACAAGGAATGTTTTCATTCAGTATTAAAATAATTGTATGTACAATAAATACTTACGCATTGCATCCATCTCCAATATGGCCTGCTTGGCCTGGAAGGAAAAAGTAGAAGGTATTTGAACAAGTTCCACTAGAGTGCGCCAGTCACTTTCTCTTAGCCGGGTCAGGCAACTTTACAAGCATAAAGTTTTACAAGTGATCCCTTTATTGTAATTACAATGAAACCTCTCAACAATTTCCTCCAGACAAAAAAACAACAACATGATTTTCCACTTGTACCGCAGCCAGAGAGGAATGGAGGAAGGACAGACAGAGCAGTACTGTGAGAGAAAGACAAGAGAAAGAAAGCCATAGAGATGAGAGATGGCATGATGGAAAAGAAAGAGAGCGTGCACAAAACAGGAGGAGGAGACGAGAGAGAGAGAGAGAAAAGAGACACTAAGACAGACAGAGAGAGAGAGAGAGAGAGAGAGAGAGAGACAGAGAGAGAGAGCGAGAGACAGAGAGAGAGAGCGAGAGAGAGAGAGCGAGAGAGCGAGAGCGAGAGCGAGAGAGAGAGAGAGAGAGAGAGAGAGAAAGGGAGTGCGAGGTAAGAGATCAATTGAGTGGTAGGAGAAAGAAAGGGATAAATTGTGCACGTTGTGGGACGAGAGAGGACAAGCTCTAACCTTGGCTGGGATTTTGGCCGGGTGGTTTTCAAGGATGAGTCTTTTCAGGTGCAGGATCCACATACGCTTGTCCTGTTGGGACTTAGCCTGGAGAAGGGGGGGGGGGGGGGCAGCACAACACCGCAACAGCACACGCCACAGAGAGCAGAGAACAAGAAAACACATTAGACTGGAGGGCTTAACAAAAAGGCGTAGCAGAAAATTAGAACAAACCCAAATGAATTGGGGATATGGCTTTCTACCTCTCTGTTGGCTAACTTGCATAACACACATGAGCCTGTACTTTGAAGTTCATTCCCACAAACACTTAAAGAAAAACAGCTATTCTTGCTTCAGGCCCTCAGGCTATAGAACGTGTCTGGGCTTTCCTGGAGTCAGACCGGACCGATGTAACACAGAGACATGGAAACAGATAGGCCAGGGGTCATGGGAACTGCTGTACCAGGTACTATCTAGGCCTTGCATGAGATGTAATAATGTTTAAGATTTTATCCCAAAGCGGAAAAAGCAAATATGTCTGCTTAAGCTGAAGCCTTGGCAGTATGGGATGATTGTGTCAGGCTGTCCTGTAGGGATGGATCATGGAAGGGTTGTTTACCTGGACAGTGTGTTGGAGTTTGGGGTTCTTGTAATGGAACACACTGAAGCTCATTGGTTCCTTAGGGATGACTTCCACCAACATCAGGTTACAGCACTGCAACGACAAACGCACACACACGTAAGACCCACTTAGAGTGGTGCATCTCCTCCTCAATCTCAATTATCTTTAAGTTTAAACTACTGGGCGGGGGAAGGGGGGGGGGCGTGGTTGTTGATCATGTGACTGTACTGTGAGTTTGGTTAGGTGACTCACCAGGATATGGGCCTTGTAGGTGTAGGCCTCCTCCCGCTTCTTGGTGACCAGCAGCAGCTTGTCGAACAGGAAGAGCGTGCGCTCATTCTTCGCTCTCTGCAGACGAAAGGTTCCCTCTAGGACCAGCTCACCGTAACCAATCAGATCAGGCCCCTTCCAGTTGGTCAGCAGACTTTGGATTTCCTAGGGAGAGAGAGGTGGAGAGATGGAGGAGGAGGGAAAGATGGAGGAGGGAGAGGGGAAGGAGAGGAGAAGGGAAGGGAGAGATGAAGGGAGGGTAACAGAGGGAGAGATGAAGGGAAGGGAGTTGGAAGAAGGAGGAACAACAACAAAGAGTGAGATGAGAAAGGTCAAGCGGACACAATACACCAATCAGCACCATGCCAAGGGTGCTGGATAGAGAAGAGCTCATTCCCCCTGATCCTCTCCTCCCTGATCCTGAGGAAGTGCAGTCTCACACATTCCTGCACTCATCTGACCTGCAAGCAGACTAAAGCAACAGTTTCTCTTTTATCTGGCCTCGTTATGCAAGGTCATCATTAGTTAGGGGAAACAGCATGTTGTGTAAGAGGACCCAGACTGGGCAGGACTGTGGTGGATCAGTTGGCAGCAGTCTGAACCTGCACACCACCCAACCTGACTGAACGCACCCCACACCACCCGACCTGACTGAACGCACCCCACACCACCCGACCTGACTGAACGCACCCCACACCACCCAACCTGACTGAACGCACCCCACACCACCCGACCTGACTGAACGCACCCCACACCACCCGAGCTGACTGAACGCACCCCACCCGACCTGACTGAACGCACCCCACACCACCCGACCTGACTGAACGCACCCCACACCACCCGACCTGACTGAACGCACCCCACACCACCCGACCTGACTGAACGCACCCCACACCACCCGACCTGACTGAACGCACCCCACACCACCCGAACTGACTGAACGCACCCCACCCAACCTGACTGAACGCACCCCACACCACCCGACCTGACTGAACGCACCCCACACCACCCGACCTGACTGAACGCACCCCACACCACCCGACCTGACTGAACGCACCCCACACCACCCGACCTGACTGAACGCACCCCACACCACCCGACCTGACTGAACGCACCCCACACCACCCGACCTGACTGAACGCACCCCACACCACCCGACCTGACTGAACGCACCCCACACCACCCGACCTGACTGAACGCACCCCACACCACCCGACCTGACTGAACGCACCCCACACCACCCGACCTGACTGAACGCACCCCACACCACCCGACCTGACTGAACGCACCCCACACCACCCGACCTGACTGAACGCACCCCACACCACCCGACCTGACTGAACGCACCCCACCCAACCTGACTGAACGCACCCCACACCACCCGAACTGACTGAACGCACCCCACACCACCCGACCTGACTGAACGCCCACCACCACCAGAAACCTGCTGCCCTCCATGGAGTTTGGACGTCTTTCCAGTGTGTTTGTGTGTTTTGTTCTGTAGGATAGACCCTATGGTCACACATGTTAGTGTGTATGACAGTGTGCGTGTGTGTGTGTGGGTACCTGCAGTCTGACAGCGTGCTCGTGCTTCCTTTTCATGTCGTTGATATGCCAGGCTACTCTCTGCATGGTGTCGATGGCCTCCAGCACCACAGTGTATCTCTCTGTGTCCTTCTCCATGTGGCTCGCTATCTCCTGCTCAGCACGGGAAACACACACTGGGGTCAGAGGGCTGCATATACACACACACATGCTAACATGCACACACGTGGCCATATGGTTGTCCCAACAGGACATGCAGACACACGAGCCAAACTCCCCCCCCCCCCCCACACACACACAGCCTGGGGGCCTTATGGGCCATGTGACCAGGTGTGACATGGTTATGAATGCTTACATGGCTACAGCAGAGAAACTGGAGGATTCAGATATGGACTGCTTCACTGGATAACTGTTTCTTACTGGTCTAAGACATTTTATAAACACATGCCGTTTGTTGTTGACTGTGTTCTTGTGCTGGAGTGTGTACTTCTTTGTGAGACATACATTATGGGAATGTGTGTGTGCTAGATTTGTGTGCATTTGTGTACGTATGCGTGTAAATAAATGTGTGTGACGTGCCTGTGCATGTGTGTGTGACGTACGTGTGTGTGTGTGACGTACATGCAGCAGAAGATGGTACTTGAGGATCCTCTGCACTGGTTTGAGCAGGTAGGAGCCCAGGGGCAAGGAGTGTCTCAGAGATTCCTGACGCTCCCGGAAAAACTTGGCCAACGCCTTGTTCCTCATACACTCTGTCAACACAGCTACCGACCTGGAGAGAAGGAGGAGAGGGAGAGGAGAGAGATGAAGAGAGTAAGGAAAAAGGGAGAGAAGAGAGAGAGATTAGAACAGAGAGAGAGAGATTAGAACAGAGAGAGAGAGATTAGAACAGAGAGAGAGAGAGAGAGAGAGAGAGAGAGAGAGAGAGAGAGAGAGAGAGAGAGAGAGAGAGAGAGAGAGAGAGAGAGAGAGAGATGAAGGCTGAGGAAAAGTACAAACTAACCATCTTTGGCAACCGTGACCACAAACATATCAAATCTGATCAAAGACAATGTAATAATAAACACAAAAAGGACATTGCGTGCGCGTGCGGACACACACACACACACACAGTCCTTGGTGAGGACAGTGCCAGGTCATGCTAATGCTGGTTCAGAGGATGTTTACTGGTCAGAGGATGAGGCCATATAGAGCATGAAGTCTGCCTTACAGGGTGAGAATGTGTGTGTGTTCTTTATAGTATGGTTTTAAAGAAATGTCCAATTGTGCATGTGTATTCATTTGTATTCATGTATGTGTGTTCATGTTTGTGTGTCTATGTATATGCGTGTGTTCACATTCCAGTGCAGTTCTACACAGGGTTCACATTGTTCTGTGGGAAACCTGACCTGAGAGATACATCTGCAGACTCTGATCCTACTGTAAGAGACAGAGAGAGAGACAGAGAGAGAGAGAGAAAGAGAGATAGAGAGAGAGAGAGTGTGTGTGTGTGTGTGTGTGGATGTGTGTCGCGTGTGACCTTGGTGGGGTTCACCAGCTGTGTGAGGGTGTGGGTCAGGGTTGCTGACAAGAGCCTATTCATACACACACCCATGTGTGTGCGCACACACACTTAAGTATTATTGGACTCAATATTAACTACTACAGTAAATACATTGGCCATTATAATTCTACTGAGGCAACATTCTACAAAGGAGCTTGAAGGAAAGATGATTGTGTATGTGTGTGCACGTTGCTGACAATGCATCAGAACAATTGTGAAACCCAGTACACCTATAATAGCTTCATTAAAATTGGCCTCAATATGATTCTCCCTCTCCCACCCACACACCCTTGTAAGGTCTCCCATTACGAGGCGGCGCTCAGACAATGAGGAATAAAACATTAAAGGCGCTGAGCATGATACTGTGACGGGTGTAATACCATTTTTCATACTGGGAGTATAACTCTGTCAACAGAGGAGGGAGGGAGGGAGGGAGGGGGAGAGGGAGAGGGAGAGGGAGAGAGGGGAGAGAGAGGGAGAGAGAGGGAGAGAGACAGAGAGGAAGTGAGCGAGAAAGGCAGGAAACTAGAAAGAAAGATATTAAAAGGAGTGAGAGATAGGGATAGGAAGAGAGAGGGACGAACGAAAGAGCCGGTGGGGCAAGAGAGAGAGCCTGAGGTGTTAACTGCCAGTAGACAGCTTGACTCCTGTACAGCAGGCTTGTGGAGGCTGTGTGGGCTCTGTGGAGATAGATGGCCTGGTACACTGACACTCCACACACAATGGAGCTACATGAGAAGCTGGGAGAGCGGCATGTGAGCCTGACAGAGACAGGATGACAATGGTGCTGTGATACAGAAGCCCCATTCATGCAGATTTGAATAAAAACTTCGACTAATATGCAAATGTGCACCTCCATAGCTTGTATGCACACAACCGCACACAGACACACGAACACAAAGACCGGTGTTGCTTTTTAATAAACAATAACCTGCTGCTGTGTGTTGGTTCTTACCTGGGGTAGTTGGTGCAGTACTGGGTGTAGATGTGGAATTCTTCACTCTGGAAACACAGACACACACAGGATTTATGACCATTCAAAAGGTTATGTGAACATTAGAGAACGAATGTGTATGTGTGTTTACAGTAAACGATAGTTCAAATAAGAAACTTGTTTTCCTCTCCCTCTACTCCTCCTCCTCCTCCCCCTCCCCAAACCCATCTCCTCCTACTAGCTCAGACCAGACAAGGAGAGCCAGTCCTCCAGGTTATGATTATCTGTACCAAGGACTTAAAGTCTCAGTCTGACCCTCAGTGGCCCCTCTGATGAAACATCCCCCAGTATTATAACTGTCCTCCAGGCAGCCCCTTTAATGGTGCCTTCTCCACCTCACATGCCTCTGTGAACATCAAAGACATCAGACGCAGCATGACTTATCAAAGCTGGAATGAACCACTCTCTCCTCCTCCTCCTCTCCCTCTCCCTGGTCACTACTTTCGTCCAGCTCACTCTTTGGAATCCGCATCCCTCTCTCTTCCGCTGAGCTAATACATCTCCTCTACAAGTTCATGCCATTCTTTCCCCTTCTCACGTTATTTGTGCTTTGTTGCTCTCCATCCCTCCCCTCTTTCTCCATAGGACTGAGTTCCACTGCATACACACACACATACACACACTAATGCCATGCCTGGAGGTACTTGGTGGGAACAGTAGTAATTGAAGAGCAGAGCTACTCTAGTCTCCAGCAGTCTGCCCCCTCAGACCAGGACTAAGCACAACCAGATGTGTCACCATCGAGTTCTAATGACACACACACACACACACACACACACACACACACACACACACACACACACACACACACACACACACACACACACACACACACACACACACACACACACACACACAGTTATAGCCCTCTAACCAAAACACACTTTTTTAATGCACTTATCTGGACATACATACCACACACACTCATGCCCGAAACCATACCACTCTGCATATAAACTTTTTAAAAGCTTTTTTTAATCATTTTTAGAACCCAAACAGCAAACCACTCTTCCTGAAATAGTCCAGATCTATAATATCCTGGCCTTGTAAAGGAGCCTGAGCTCATGTCGTCCCTGTGCCACAGCACCAGCGCAGCAAGACTCTGTACATCAGGTTCTGAAACCAGAATGTGTAGACACCCTGGATCCTGTCAGAACATCCACACAGGCACAACTGTGGTTACCGCCAGGCTTTGATCTACTTGGACTGCATAACCCCCTACCCCCTCCACACACATCCACACAAAACCCCATATATAATACAGTACAGCACACCCTCCGGACCTAGGAGAGAATCTTAACACTGAGTCTCTATCTACAGATGACATCATCAAAGACTAAGCTGATGGGCCATAGAAGGAGGTGAGTACTACATCTACAGTACACCCACTAGACTGGTGCACTGGAGAGACAGGTGTGGATAGGGCAGTCCTTCGCAGGCCAAGCTGATGTCATGTAAAAATAGATTAACGGTCCAGGTGGACAGTGACAGCCCTGGCCCCTGTACCGTCCTGTCCGGACCAGACAGCACTGGAGGTCCTGACGGGACCAGAGGCGGTCAGGTCCAGTTGGTTCAATGAGCCGTTAAATTCTGAAGCAGGAAAATGTGTCCCTGGGCTAGGCGATAAAATGTTGTGATTTCGTTATAATTGTTCTCTCCTGCCTCAGTCAGCAGGTATAAAAGACTGACTCAGCACTTTGGCTGGGTTTAGAGAACATCAGAATAGATGGCCAATTATCTCTGGGAGAGAGAGGGAGGGAGGAGCGAGAGAGGGAGCAGGATAGAGGGAAGGGAGAAGATAGGGAGGGAGTATAGGAAGAGAGGGAGGAGGGTGAGGGGGAGGGGAGACTGAGGAAGGCAAGAAAGAGAGGGATAGATAGGGGGAGAATGATTAACAATCTTTTATATTTTTTCCTCTCTCGTTTAAGTGCTTTGCAGAGTTGAGGTTGGCTTTTGTCTACTGCGTACGCGTGCGTCAGTTGAGTGGATACAATATCAGTGAAAAGAGTCGAGTTTCTTCAGTGTTTGTTTTTACGACACTAACTTACCATGACTAAGAGATACTTGGCCTTCTGGCTCCTAGAGACAAACCCCTGTCTCACTCTCACACACCTACTCCTCTTGGGTGCAGTTTGCATGTGATGGCTAGATGTTTCCAGTATGTCTGCTGGCCACTTACCAAACACCAGTTTATGACCAAACCACACACAAGCAAGCATGCACACACCCACGCAATTGTGCACAAGCGCACCTTGCAATGATGACGGAATTTTCCTAAACACACATACTGTAGCTACTATCTTTAATAGCTTTGATAGCTTTGCTATCCGATAGCTAGCAGCCATCTGCGTAACTAAATTAAATGGCTGCAGGTCTAGCCAGGTATGACTAATCACACCATGTGTAACAGGGCAGGTTAAGTGCATGTGTGCTATCTTGGTCAGGATAAGGGTCAACTTTGCCTGACCACAAAGTAAACTTAACTAAGATCACGTCAATCATTACCAGGGCAACTGGTCTACTGCAGTTTAACTTATCGCCAGTCATCAGTGCTTCTAATTTGGTCCATTAGCTTATCTAGCCTATCAGTCACACAAACAAAGACTCTGATTGGCTGAAAACAAGATCACAACGCTCAGGTTTTCCCATCCAAGCTTGATTTTCTCTGCAGCCTTCTTATGAAACCTCCTCCAGCTGGAGTCTGAAACAACAGCGTACATGATGAGCTCTTATGCATGTGGGTGTCAGCTAATTACCCAGAATGCCCTGTGGAGTGGTTCTAAACAGCTGAATGAGCGTTTTAACAACAGCTTCTGTGTAAACACACAGCAGGCTGGGAGACAGGATTAGTTGTGGTGGTGTTGTCGTGTCTGGCCAGACTGCTATGCTGGATGTACAACACAGACACACACACAAACATACACAAACAAGGAAACCCACACAGCTTGCTCCACTGGGTGAGGCTGAAGCATCAGTAAGAGTGGTGGTTTACAGGAAGTGTTGGAATGCAGAGAGTTATCATGGGATAGAACTCGCTTTGTGGAACACACTGACTGAGCCACAGAAACGGGGAAAACCAAAAATAGTTATCGAAAAATGCTCACACACACGCACTCCCTCCTCCATCTCCTTCTCTCCTCCATCATCGACACTGTTCAGACTTCAGACAGCGTGAACATGTAGTTCCCGATACTCTATGCACCATTTTTCTACGAGTTTCTAATTATATAGTTAAGGCTAGTTCTTTACTGAATGCCTGGGTGTGTGTGTATGTGCGTTTATAGTTTACAGCTGTTCATTCATGTCTCAACATGCTTGTGTGTGTGTGTGTGTGTGTGCGTGAATGCGTGTGATCTCTTACCTTGGCTACGAAGCACTCTGCGATGGCCACAGGGTCTGCATTACACTTCTCCAAGTCATAAAGCAGGTCCCTGAAAACAACACAAACACACACAGAAAGATACACACATCAAAGTCAGTTAATTTGGTCCCAGGAATAAGGAATCTCTCCCACCTAATCTTTGATCTGAACAATCTATGTAGAACCTCTGGGGAAAGTGCTACCCAGGTTACAGCACACAACATACTTCCATGTATTGAAATAAGAGGTCTCTTTCTTTGTGTATGTGTGTGTGTGTTCACATTGTCCTAGTTTGTAAGGTTGAACAGGGGGACTGGTGTGGCCATTGTTGCATGGCTAAAGCATGATGTCATTCTGACTTTTCTTGGACTGACTTTTGATCAGACCTCTTACTTCTTACTCTCCTTATTTCAAGGTAATTGCTTGAGTGACGTCTGCTGTGTGTATACCTGTTGAAATGGTAGATTTCCTGGATGTTTCCGAATAGCGAGACTTTATCTTCGGCACTGAGGCCCAGACGAGACTGATTACTGATGCACTCTAGGTAGTCCTGCAGAGAGAGAGAGAAGGAGAGAGAGAGAGAGAGAAAGAGAGAGAGAGAAAGAGAGAAAGAGAGAAAGAGAGAGAGAGAGAGAGAGAGAGAGAGAGAGAGAGAGAGAGAGAGAGAGAGAGAGAGAGAGAGAGAGAGAGAGAGAGAGAGAGAGAGAGAGAGAGAGAGAAGGAAGGAGATCAGTGGGGGTCCACATCAAAGAAGGGAAATCCTATCAGCAGTGAGCTGAGAGGGACAGTATGGCTGGAGTCAGCTCTCCAACACACACACGCGCCTTGTTTCCACTCCAACCCTGTTGAGTGTGCCCCACCCTGGCCATCAGATCAGACTGAGTGGTGAGGTCATTCTTCTTAGGGGGAGGGATAGACTCAACCCAACATGATGGAGGGGGGGGAGCTGTAAAGCTCTAGACTGAACCACTATTGTCATACAGGGGGGAGGAGGGATTTAGGGGTAAGGGGATACATAAAGGTGGATTTAGAGGTGAAAGGCTAGACTTAGGGTAGGGGTTCATAATAAAAGGAGGAGGTTTAGGACAGCAGCAGGGTTAAAATGCAGGCCTAGGGGTAGAATTTAGGGTTGTGTTTGGAGTCATGGTGGGGGCCGTGGGTCAGGGTTCAGGTGTAAGGTTTGGGTTGTTAGCTAGGGGTCAGAGAGCTGACCACTCCTGACCCACCCACTCAGCAACCAGCTGTTCACAACAACACACACACACACACACACACACACACACGTCACCTCTGAATTTGCTCAGAACATAGCTGAAATTTGTAAAGGCCTCCCAGCCTCCTCGGCCCCAAGCCCTCCAGGCCCTCTAGCCCCCCCCACCAAGCCCTCCAGGCCCTCTAGCCCCCCCCACCAAGCCCTCCAGTCCCCTAGGCCCCCCAGGCTTCAGAGCCCCCCTGGCCCTCCAGTCCCCTAGGCCCCCCAGGCTTCAGAGCCCCCCTGGCCCTCCAGCCCCCTAGGCCCCCCAGGCTTCAGAGCCCCCCTGGCCCTCCAATCCCCTAGGCCCCCCAGGCTTCAGAGCCCCCCTGGCCCTCCAGTCCCCTAGGCCCCCCAGGCTTCAGAGCCCCCCTGGCCCTCCAGTCCCCTAGGCCCCCCAGGCTTCAGAGCCCCCCTGGCCCTCCAGCCCCCTAGGCCCCCCAGGCTTCAGAGCCCCCCTGGCCCTCCAATCCCCTAGGCCCCCCAGGCTTCAGAGCCCCCCTGGCCCTCCAGTCCCCTAGGCCCCCCAGGCTTCAGAGCCCCCCTGGCCCTCCAGTCCCCTAGGCCCCCCAGGCTTCAGAGCCCCCCTGGCCCTCCAGTCCCCTAGGCCCCCCAGGCTTCAGAGCCCCCCTGGCCCTCCAGTCCCCTAGGCCCCCCAGGCTTCAGAGCCCCCCTGGCCCTCCAGTCCCCTAGGCCCCCCAGGCTTCAGAGCCCCCCTGGCCCTCCAGTCCCCTAGGCCCCCCAGGCTTCAGAGCCCCCCTGGCCCTCCAGTCCCCTGGCTCTAAGACTCTCCCTAAAATCTAATCCCACATTCCTGATCATGTCAAACAACCTGGGATCCAGGTCAGGGGGTGTAGGTGTGTGTGTGTGGTAGGATCAGGTTTATCTGAGGGGTTTGTTTGTAGAACACTGATTAGGCCCATTAAGCACAGTGATCCTGTCAAGAAGGAGCAATCAGTGTTCAAACAAATACTATAGTAAGAAGATATACACCAACACACTGTAGGCAACTAAGATACAAAGAGCAATGTTTCCACAAACACACACACCACAGATTTGTTCAAACAAATACTATACATGGAAGGTATACACACACACACACACACACACACACACACACACACACACACACACACACACACACACACACACACACACACACACACACACACACACACACACACACACACACACACACACACACACACACACTACAGGTAACTATATATAAGAGCTATGTATTCATACACACATACACACACACACCCAATACATAGTGTATGTGAATGCAGGCCACCCCTCTGTTGCTGACAGATGGAGCACAGGTGAGCCCACAGCAGTCTGGGTAAATATTTGTGTTTGGGCCTTCACGCCTCCTTCCTCTGAAACAGGCAAAGCACTATGGGTAGAATTACAGAGGACATGGATACTAAGGTTCATGCAGGGCACATGGGAGTGCACTAAACAGAAGTTTTAATGACTGCGTTCTCTGGTGCTAAATGCAGACGTGGACGCAAAGACCCACTGAACGGAACTAGCTTCTCTAACTCTGACAGTTGCTGACAGATGGAGCAGAAACAATATTAATGGAGAAATTTCAACAAGAGAAAAAGTTATTTTTGGCAGAGGCTTAAAGAAAATACAAATATTATTAATATTTTTTGAGATAATTAATGGTGGTTTTTGTCTGAAGCTTGGGTGAAAGTATTTTGTGTGTGTTTGTGTGTGTGTGTGTGTGTGTGTATGTGTGAGTGTGTTTCTGTGTGATCTGATAAGGTGTCTTGGGTAGTGAGGGTGGTCTTCCAGCAGTAAAAGCAAAGTTAAGGTAAGTGCCTCTCCTCTGCTCTGGCCTGTGTTTGTCTAACCTACATTAGACATCGTTATCATGGCTCTAAAGCTCTCTTCTAGATTGCTCTCCCTTTCCTGGTAGAAGGAGGGAGGGACGGAGAGGGGGAAATTGATAAAGGGAAGACATTGGCATCACAGAGGCGTAAAGAAGTAGTTTCCAAGTTGTTTCACAACCCCCTATTACGCTTAAACATCCCATCCTTAACGTCACCTTTATACCTTCTCCCTCTCTCCTCCTTCTCCCCCTCCTCCTTCTCCCCCTCCTCCTTCTCCTTCACCCCTTCCCCCTCCCCTCCTACCTTCTCTTCTTCCTGCCCCCCATTTCCTTAGTGACAACAACTCTTACACAAGCCGCCCACACCACAAGCACACACACACACACATACACACACACCATACATCAAGACCCTCATCACTTCAGAACCCCTGTAGAGGAAGTGACACTGAGTAGGATATGGAGAATGAAAATTGGGCATGGATCCAAATCTACCCCTGCCCCCCCACACCCCTCCACTACCTTGTCTTGTTTTCCCACCCCTATCCTGCTCCTTCTCCTGCTGCTGCTTCTGTTCCTTAACTTGCTCCTCCTTCTATATCCTCCTAACATACCATGCTGTTATTACAGCATTACTAGTACTGTCTTCATGATCGATTGTCTCAATAATAAGTTGGTACTGTCTTGGGAACTACATTACCCAATACTCAAATACTGCATTGGCACTGTTTGAATACTGTGTTGGTACTGTGTGGCTCACCTGTACGATACTACGCAGGTCCTGGACATAGGTTCTCTCCGTGTCCAGAATCTCCTGAACCACGCGGTCTACATATCGCACCGCGGGCCCCGACCCAGAACCGCTGCTCTCCCCTCCCTCTGTGTTCACCCCCGGGTTCGACTGGGCCGTCGGGGTCAGACCGCCTCCCGGCCGGCCCTGACCTCTACCAGTCTCCATTCCTCCCTCCCTCCTCTCTTCCTCATCCCCACATTCAAGCTGGCGGGTTGGTACCAACTCCAACTGGATCGCCCCAGAATCCCGCTCGGTCGCAGGGAGACAGTGTGGCGCGGGGCTGAGGGCGGAGCGGCTGCCCAATGAGCAGTGGCTGTCCCTGGAGGAGGCGGAGGAGGAGGTGGAGCCGTAGCTGATTGGCCGCTCGGCGGCGCTGTCAGGGGCGGAGTCCATGCTGTGGGCGGAGCAGTAGCGCAGGGGGGCGTGGCGGACGTGCGGGTGGCGGAGTCGTCCCGGAGTGTCAGCGGTGCTCAGGACCGACACAGAGTCCGGAATCTCCGGCAGAGGCGGGAGGACATCCGGAAGAAAGTTAAAGTCGTCTAGAGAGAGAGAGAGAGAGAGAGAGAGAGAGAGAGAGAGAGAGAGAGAGGGATGTTATGAAGCTATAATTATCAGGAAAGAAACATATGTGCTCGTGTCTAAGGGCTTAGTTCTACTAAGTGCCAGTAAGAACATCGTGTTAGGGATGAAAGCTTGGGACTGAGACTGATCAGTGCACCACCACAGCATGCGAAGCATCTCTGAAGCTCCTTCATGTCCTCACAGTGGAGGTCTGTTCCAGCCTCCGGCTCTGAGGCCGGCCAGACCACAGGCTGACTGAGACATCGAAACGAACAAGAGCAACACTGTGGAGGCCAGCCTCCAAGATCATGTTCTAAACTCCCCAAAGCAACCCAGTAAACAAGCACACTCTCTCACACACACATGTACACACACACACAGGCAGTATGTGTAGATTAGTCATTTTCAGGATAGCTGGAGTGAGAGAAAGAGAGGAGAATAGAAAGAACCATGAGAGAAAGAGAGAGGGAAAGATAGACAAAAGGGAGAGGTAGTCACAGAGACAGAAGGAGGGGGGTTTAAAGACCAGATTAACGGTGTAATGATGAGAATATTCCCTCTCTGGTGCCATGAATGGAAGTCCTTTTTCTGCTGTGTGTGTGTATGTATGTATGTGTGTGTGTGTGTGTGAGTGAGAGAGAGATTTTGTGTTTGTGTCAAATGACTGCGGTGGTCTTTTGGCGACAGACTGGTGCCAACACAACTGTCTGTGGAAAGATCTGTTACACACACACACACACACACAGGTCCGTTGAGGTGAAACCACACAAGCAGGGTCTCGTTCTAAACCGTTTATCAATTTCTTTCCTCTCCGTTTCTGGCGTTGAACCAGTAACTGTTCTTGGAAGAAAGACAGCTTTGATGAGAGAAAAAAAGAGAGAAGGAGAGAGAGAGCAATTAAAGAAAGAGTGCTACAAAACAGTTACAGTAGGAGAGAGAGAGAGAGAGAGAGAGAGAGAGAGGGAGAGAGAGAGAGAGAGAGAGAGAGAGAGGGAGAGAAACGGAGAGAGCTGGGAAAGAGGTCCAGTGTTTCAGGTGGAGAGGCCAGTCCTTCTCATACAGGTAAACAACACCAGGTACCGATCTGCTGTTTCAGCAACTCTGACATCCAGACCCGCTCCTGTGGCGCCCGACTCCATGACCAGCTGCCTAACCAGACCCGTGTAATCTGGTAGCTTCATGGCCACGCCCTCAAGCATGTTGAACGTGACCTCGGTTAACACGCTGAAAGAATCCTGACACATGTTAAGTCTCTTAGCTTACCTGTAGGGCCTGGAGGTACATCTCTAAGTAGGATCTCTAAGTTGGGACAGGTTGACATTTTTCTCAATTCAACAAATGAATCAGTCAGTCTTGACAGGAAATGAAGCCATACTTGTGTGTGTTTATAGGGGTAAGTGTATGTTTGTGGAGGTGTGTGTGTATAGGGGTGTGAGTGTGTGTGTGTGTAAGGGGGGGGGGATCGCTCTCAGGGATCTGAGAGCGATTCCAATGTTTACTGTTCCCAGAGTGACCTACATTATAACAATCCCCAATCAGGGAGAGAGAATAGCCAGCGACCAAAACAACTCTGACCTCTGGGGCATGGGCACAGCAGCTAGACATACACACTCACTGTACACACTCACTGTACACATACAGACAAACAGGAGCTTGAGACACACACACATCAATGAAGCATGAATGAACGTACAGACGGACGTATGACATATTATTCCATGTCGTTAGCTGCAGCAAAAACACTTCCTGCATTTGTTTAGAAAGGAGGCAGAGTCTCGCTAAAGATTCAGACCATGTTACCCTCCCTCCCTCCCCCCCTGCCTGTCTGCTGCTACAATGTAATGTGCTGTGTGTGTGTGATTAAGGCTGAGTAGAAGGCTATATCAGACTGGGAGTGTGGGTGTGTAGGTATGTGCGTATGTGTGTTTAACTTAAATGCATTTAATTTATCACCCCTCAGATAAGGCCGACGGAGCCAATGGATTTACTGGATTGGGTTTACTGGATGCCCCTCTACCCATTACAGTCATACGGTTACTCACACACTGTGAGTCAAGAAGTGCATGCACAGAGAAATCATGGCTTTCCGTTTGGTGTTTGGAGCGAAACCCAAACAAGAGATTGAAAGATTTTCAAACTTGTGTTTGCCCAGCCTCTCCTCTGCACCTACAAGCTTCTTGTTTGGGACACACCCAGCCTATTTCCTGAGCAAATAAACCTACACACACACACACACCAATATTCATGCAAACACACACATATTTGGGGTGTGTGAGGAGTGTGTTGGAGTTGGGGTGGGCTGGGTTACCCTCAACCCAGATTAAGGACAACCTGATCTGTGTAAGTGATCTGTAATTACCACCTTGAGCCTCTGGGTTTCTACAGTTTCTCCTTTGCCTCTGTGTGTAAGGGAGTGAGTGAGTGTGTGTGTGTGTGTGTGTGTGTGTGTGTGTGTGTGTGTGTGTGTGTGTGTGTGTGTGTGTGTGTGTGTGTGCGTGCGCGCGCGCATGTGTGGGAGTGTGTGTGAAATAGGGAGAAACTGTGTGCATGTATTTAAGGATTAGAGAAGGGTATTAGTTAAGTTGTGAGCTCTACATTTCCTGCCAGAACAGGACAGGACAGAGCATAGCAAAGCACAGCAGTGGAGCAGAGCAGAGCAGGATAGACTCGGAGTCTAAGGGAGAGACTGGGTCTAGGTTTGGGGGTCTGGTCTCAGTTAACTTGCTAGCCTGTCATGTGTAGCCTTTGAAGCATGCTAACTACAGACAAGAGAAGGGCCACCTGTTTAGTATGACTGAGCAGTCCGTCTTCTCCAGCTGCTTTCCATAACATTTGATGACTGTATACCTTCTGATCAAGCTCAGATATAAGTCATAAGTAGATGCGTTACCTAAATAATGATGTTCACTGTTTGCACTACTGTATACTGTTGATTCATATTGTTCATTTATTTCAGTATTTTGTCATTTGTTTTCCAATCCAGTGTTATTGTTACTTGTGCTGCTGCAACAGTGCCATTTGCCCTCTGGGATTAATTAAGCGCTATTCTACTAGTTAACAAGCAACTGTAGCTCAAAAGTCTGCCTTTAAAAGGTCTGTGAGGAAAATCCACTTCTGTCGGAGCTACCTGGTCAGTCTAGCCTGACTTAATGACTCATATCCCTCAAGTCCACTTCAGTCACACACACACTTTATGGTGTCCTGAAGTGCACTTCATTCTGAAGTGGTCAACAAACAACTTCCTGGACCAGGTGCAAAACAGAGCACATGATCGGCTGGTTAAACAGTGCCTTATGAAGGCTCACGGTTTTAAAACTGCTTCTTCACAACCTCTTTGTAACTGATTTATAAGTAGCCTACTCTAGAGTGCAGTACTCATATGGCCACTGTGACTGCTCTACATGTACTACACCTGGTCTAGTTATACTCTATACCTGCTCTATGGCTGTTGTAACTACTCTACAACTGCTTAACACCTACTCTATAAGTACCAGTAACTGTTTTATAAGGTCGTTTTGCAGTATGTTACTGGAATGTCATGCCAGCTCTGTAAACCACTGGTATCTCTTCACGGGGCATAATAACCCCCAAGCCAGCTGTGTGAGACTCCAATGGTAAACAGAAGACCCAGTAGGAGAGAGACAAGTGCCAGTCTCTCTGTGATTTGAATAGAGCAGCTGCTGCAGTGTCTCTCTTTTTCTCTTCCCCCCCCCCCACCCCACCCCTCTCTCTCTTTCTCTCTCTCCTCCTCCCTCTCTTCTGGATCACAATACAGCCTGAGTCAGCTTTCATCCATCAGATCTCACACCACACAAAGGCTCTATCACTGCCTCCCCCCCACCCCCAGCCTAGACACACACACGTGGCCCGCCAAAAATACAACTCTACAAAGAACTCCAAAATTAAATGGTTCAACCATCAGATGGGGATAGTTCAGAGGGATGAAGAGAGGACCAGACTTCAAGCGAAGGTGTGTGTGTGTGTGTGGGGGGGGGGGGGGGGGGGGGGGGGGGCGGAAAGGAAATGATGAGAGAGAGAGATAGACAGAGAGAAAGGGAGAGAGAGAGGAGAGAGAAAAAGAGAGTGAGCGAGCAAGTGAGAAAATTAGACAAAGAGAGGAAGGGGGTTGCCCTTACGCTAAAGCTCATTCTGAGCCCTGCTACTGAGAGTTTCTCTCAAACATGACATCATCTGATTCAGCTCTGGACAATAGACGGCTCTGTGAGCTAGGCCTCTCTCTATCCTCCCTCTTTCCTATTCTTCCTCACTTTCTTCCTCTCTTCCCCCCTTCTTAAATATTCTCCCTTTTTCCCCACTCACCAGAGCATTCCGGAGTGATGGGAAACATCCAAAATGTGACCAAGACCGAAAATTAATCAGCTATCACAAATCAACCAATAAAAGTACTGATGCTAAGGAAGACGAACACATATCGTCTTAAAAGCCTGCTTTACGTTGAACTAACATGTCATCCTGCATACAGAACACAACAGAGCTTCCGTTCCTACATCACTTCCCAATGTTTTCTCACGTGAGCAGGTGTCTGATGACTGTCATGGCTACCGTCCATCCCTCTGTGCTGTCCTAGAAGTACTTATATGTTATGTTATGCAGGTTGCTTGCATTGTCTTGTCCCAAGAATTTCAGTGCCAAGTCTGACCTTGTGTTGTTCTGTGCACCTGACAATTAAAAAAAAACCTTGAAAACTTGAATTCCATCAAGCTTGTTTACTTCTGAGATGGTCAACATTTAAAAACAACTTTAAAATGGGTCCTGTGTGTGAAAGAGAGAGACACGCAGAGTATCAGTCACAGCACAGGGCGTTTCTAGGGGTTAGTGCACATCTTTCCTTCCGCCGTGGCAACAGCACGGCAACAGCGTCAAACATGATTGAATCAGATAGAGATCAGACCGCTGAGAGAGAGACAGAGACAAACAAAGACATAAAGAGGAGAGAGAGAGATGAGAGACCGAAAGAGCATAACAGAGAAATGCATATTTAATCCAGTTGATGTTGACAACACTGTAAAGAGTATTTCTTTCAAAGCCTGGGTGTAATCTTCCTGCTCTAGATGAACTCAGTAAAAGAGTGAGAGGTGACAGGTGTGCAAGACAGAGCTCAAACCACATGTCCCTCGTACAGTCTCTCTCCGCCTGATAGCTCCAAGAGAATATCACGCCTGAGTTTCTAAGACCTGAGACAGTCCCTCAAGATTTCCCACTACAGCCCAGTGTCTGAGGAGAAGGAGGACACCTCAGAGCAAAGATCACCAGGACGAACAAAGAACTGCATGGACCATGCGTGACTGAGCAGATGTTGAGAGAGAAACAGAGAGAAACAGAGAGAGAAACAGAGAGAGACAGAGAGACAGAGAGAGACAGAGAGACAGAGAGACAGAGAGAGAGAGAGAGAGAGAGAGAGAGAGAGAGAGAGAGAGAGAGAGAGAGAGAGAGAGAGAGAGAGAGCAAAGAAGCATTCCATAATGCTTTGACTCAGCATAAGCTACACACGCTGTAACAATCGCATGAATAGTGTTTCAATGTGAGGACATGACGACCGGCCTGTCCAGAGGAGACCTGAGATGCTCTCTGGCCTCTTTGGCTCTGGTACTGGTTCTGAACTGGCTAGTTCTGGGACAGAAAACAGGTCAACTCATTATCTCTATTGCAGAAAAGCAGCACACAGTGAACTTCATAAGCGAAGATACACACAAGAGAATCTCACAGCGATCGCCTTAACACAGAGATTTACACCCTCCCAGAAGTGATCTGGCCACTCAGAGGTGTGTGTTTCCCATGGTGTTAGTAGAGTGTGTTTAGCACAGAGAGGGGGAGGGTTAAGGAAAGAGTGGTGAGAGAGAGCAGAGGGTGATCTACAGGAGTTGGGTACTGTGGGAAAAATAACCCCCACACACTCACGCCCCTATTTTCGGACACACACACACACCCCAGAAACACCCAGCGACCTCTGGCCCCACCTCTTAAACCCCTCCCCCCCCTCCTTCACCACCACTCCTCCTCCTCCTCCTCTCCCTCCCAGAGTGACACACTGGCCTCATTCTCAGACTGATACGGGTTTGAGCCACTCCACTCACGGCCACACCTGAGCTGGTCTTGTGTCTGCTCGCCATCACTCCTCCCTCTCCTAAACCACCCTGTCTTAGCATTCCTATTTTCTATCATTCTCCTTCTTCTGTGCTCTGCAGTGGTTAGGAAATTCATCCTAAACCAAAGAGCCTGCCTTCTGTCTATCCTATCCCCCTAACCCCCCCCCCCCCCCCCTCCTCCTCTCCCACCTCTCCATGGGGGCAGATGTCCCAGGGCTGGCCCAGGATAAGAACGCAGGCTGGTATTGTCCATAGTGCCTCTAAACAGTAATTATACACCCGCAACTTCACCATGCCCCATTCCCCCCCCCCTTCTGCAACCACCCACCTTCACTTCTCGATGCCCCCACCCCCCATCTCCCCGATGCCCCCCCTTCCCTCCCCGAGGCCCCAATGTGGGTCACAGGCTGCAGGATGGCATCTCAGCACTCACCAAGCAGCACTCCATCAAACAGACAGCCAGTGAGAGGAAACCGACGCGCACACACACACACATACTACTGACACTAACAGATGAGCAATTAGAGAAGTTGAGTTGGTAACTAGAACTTAAAATTCCACTTCCTCAGAGAAAGTAAATGCATCCATTTGATATTGAAACAGAGGAGTCAATGTACTGTGTATAAACGAAACATTAATGTTAGTCATTTTATGGCAGATGCCATTATCCCAAGCAATGTATGAAGAAATAAAGGTTTTCAATTACTATTTGAATCAAGAACATTCTATTTTTTACAAAGACAGAATTCAAAAATACGGCAATCAATGCAGAAAAAATGCACCATAAGTGCACAAGCTGGAATTGAAGCAACAACTCAAGCTGTGAGAAAACAAACAGGCCCCAACTATGACGCTGAGGACCCACAATAGAAACACACACACACTGCACTACAGGGAAGGCTTTACAAAAACACACACACCTCTGACACACACACACACACACACACACAAAACATGCATGCACAAAAGCTCTAAGTCATTCATTTGTGTTAACCAAGTAGGCTTACTCCGGTAAACAGAGTAACCTGAGGTGATCTTCTCCCCAGACAGACACAGCCATGCTCAGACCCACAGGCAACCAGTGTACAAACTGAAACTGAGTATTCATCAGTCCAACACATGACCAGGTCCAGCCATCCTCTTAGAGATACTAAGAGAAAACAAGACATCCTTGAATATAATAGTTCCAGTTGCCAAATATGAATGATTGACAAAACTGTACTGCAATGCTGCACCCTTGTTAATCAGACTTGTTAATCAAACTTCATAAACTCTCTCCAGAAGTGTAGCATGATTAAACCAGACCAAACCTTCATAAAGAGACAGAGAACTGAATAGAAATCCCTCATTTCAACTACACTGGTCCAACAGCCTCCTAAACAGAAACAAATCATACCTGTTCAGATTACAGCTGACAGCCAGAGATTAAACTACAGTACAGACATTTGTGACCAGTTTACCTGTAGGCATTGTGACTTGGCAGTCCTCTCACACGGAATCAGCCAGTAACTTCAGGGCCCCCAAACCAGGGAGACCGGAGACAGAGAGGGTTTTTCTAAACAACCGGAGTCCAGGACAAGATGACATGTCCACCAGGAGAAGGATATTCCCGAGGGCTGGTATTCAAAAGCTGAAGTATTTCCCAACAAAACTTCCTCACATTTTCTCTGTCCTATGCAAGCCCTCCTCCAGGCATACGCTTCTGCTCGTCTCCCGACCAACACACACGCCGTAAGTCGCTCCTACACACACACACTCTCTGTAGATCTTTCCTACTCAATAACGCACGCGCATGTGTTCCTGGGGCAGCTGGTAGAACTGACCCTACTTTCATGCTCTCCTTTCTCTCTATGCCTTGCTCTCTCAGTCTGTCTGTCTGTCTGTCTGTCTTGCTGGCTTGCTGGGAGTAAGTCTTTTTCTTTCACTAAGCTCTCTGTCTCTCTGTCCACTCAGACTGGCCCCCCTTCTCCGTCTCTCCCTCCCTCTTTCTAACACTATTTCTCTCTCTCTCTCTCTAAAACTGTGTGTGTGTCAGAGGGAATGGCCTCTGCTCTCTCCCTCCTGGGCATTCCCCTCCCCCTGGCTCCTCCCCTCTCTCTCCCACAGCAAATTACAAGGAGCTGAGAGTTCCAAAGTCTCTCTCTCTTTCTTTCTCCTCTTTCTCATTTCTCCTTTTATCTCCTCCTCATTCCTGTGTCCTTCCAAACCTCCCTGGAACTCTGAAGTCTGCCCACACGTGTGCAAAGAGACACACTGCATGTTTGCATGTGTGTGTGTGTGTGTGCATGCGTCTGTCTGACGGTGTACATTTGTCTGCATGCACTCACACTGTGCAAGAGCACAGCAGGCACTGAACCACTGCTGTTAGTGCATAGCTTTAGAGAACATACACACACACAGTATAGTGGGAGGGTTACCCAGGATCAATAGCTGGGAGCCGACTCAAACAAAAGGCCACCTCCACCCCTAGTCCCCCCCCCCCACCACACCACCACCAGTGTCTATTGTGTCAAGCTCCTTTCCAGGCCAGAGAAAGGTTGGGTAACGGGACAAGTGTGTTTGAGATAGAGAGGGAGAAAGAGAGAGACAGTTTGCTAGTTGCTCACCTCCACAGAAGAAAAACTTGAGTTCCATTGGGTTGTCCCCCAATTTATTGATCATTCAATAATAATAATAATCTCCCTAATCGTCCAGTAAACGCACACACAGACATACCCTGGTAACTATTTATTAGTGACCCCTTCACTGGTCAGCACGCCAAACATACACACACACGCAGTCCAGAGCAGCCTGTTGTCTGACTGTTCCAGCAGCCTGGCCCTTTGAGGACTGAGGGTCCAGCGACCCATGAAGACCCCCTGGCCTCCACCTTAACCCCAAACACTGCCCCTGCTTACACACACAAACACACACACACACCCCTTCCACCCTAACCCCAAACACTGTCCCCACTTACACACACACACCCTCCACCTTAACCCCAAACATGCCCCCCCTCCATCACACACACATCCCCCTCCACTCACTCCTACTGCTACCCCCCACCCCTCATCTCATAATGAGCCCCCCTTGTTAAGCAACTACCCTCCCCCTAACCCCAACCCCAACCCTGCTCTGATACATAATGTATTCCCTTGATCTCTCTCTCTCACACACAGTTATAAGTAATTTCCTTGAAAAATGTGGGCTCCTCTTAATGACCACTACATCCCTTTCCCTTGCTTTCCCATTTCATTCTTTCATTCGGTGGACGGAAGTGAAAAATAGGGCTTCGATCCACCTCAAGGCTAGCAAAATGCTGGAAGAGGGCAATAAGATGCTAAGCACCTCTAACAACACACACACACACACACACACACACACAACACAGGCACAGTGTGAGAGACTTGAGGGTCCTGTGGGGTTGCTAGGATGATCGGGCCACTGGGCTGTGGTCTCTATGGTAACTATCCGGTGCTCACCCCAAAGTTAGAGGAGAAGGGGAGGGAAAGAAAGAGAGAAAATGAAAGAGAAATGGAGAGAGAGGTAGAGAGAGTCTGTCAATAAAGTCCCCTCCTTGTAGAGTTCAGGCAGAGCAAACAGCGTACCCATCTCCCTCCTTTAACAGACACGCTCACTCACTTTGAGCAGTTTTCACACATCATAAAGTGCAACTCAATAAGTACAGCCTCTTGAAAACATTTGGAGAACGTTAGTGTGTGTTAGTGTGCGCATTTGTAAGTGTATATAAGTGTGTGTGATTATATACACGAGTGTGTGTGAGTGTGTCAATGTATGTGTCAAAAAGCTCTGTCCTCTGTGCTTGAGCATATGTCCCTAAACCAGGAGGCAACAGAGAGGCTGTTGATTTGGAGCTTGTTATTACAGTGGGCACACAGTTTGGATGTGTGTTTGTGTGCGTGTGTTTGTGTGTTTGTGTGTCGCTGACCAAATCTCTCCCTCAGACACACTGACAGCTCCCTCGTTTTCCCAGCTGTGACGATCACAATGAGAGTGGAGTGTTTCCACGGCAACCTCGTTTGGGGGTGTGACAGGGTGGGGAAACGGAGGGCGAATCCTTTAATGTTTCCAACAGACAAATAACGGGGGGAGGTAATGTATTTACAGTGCTGCCCCCCCCTCAGTGAACCTGCTATGATCTGTCAGCCGTTAATGGATCACCAGTAGATCTACTGCTCCAACTCACTCTGGAAAACAACTGGTCCACATTCCTCAGGCACTACAAGCATCAACAAATGACACATTACAGCCTAGTTTAGCCATTGTTCCTCATACAGTAAACACCTAACCACACAGTCAAATCATTTCCATGTTCACACTTACAGAGACCAGAATTGAGAGTTGAAATCAGAGCTTGCTATTAGATTCTTCTCTGTTAAGCCTTGGAAGGTATTCTGTACCATAGATCAAATAAACCTAACCCATACAGGCCTGCCAGCCACCTGGAGCATCAGACCAGGTCAATCTATTTACTAACACACAGGCCATGTTCCATAAGACATGTTCCATATCCAGGTCAGCCACCATTTTCACATAAAACCTGGGGTGTACTTAATTAGTATCGGATCAGAATAGTGACTGCAACATCAATTACTTATCTTTAATTGATCTGTGTATTTGGCTCTGGGCTCCCGCTGTTCTGGGAGCTAAGAATCTATCAGCAGTCAGACCAGCTTCAGGAATGTCGGGAGTTCGGGCCGCCAGAATTCTGTCGCCGTAATTAAGGCTTACATAAGAGCAGGGATCCCTGGGAAAGGTCTGGAGACAGGACAACGAGGACGGGCTCACATCCAGACTAAACAACAACAACAACATGGAATCTATGAGCTGAAACAGCCAACTACATCACTGTCAACAGTTGTTTACAACTCTGTGGCCATGGCAAACAAGGTGCATTTGGTATTCCTGTCAGACACACCAGCTTAATGGACCCTGAAAATTACAACAAAGATGGGGGGGTAAGAGAAAAGAAAGGCGAGAGAGAGAGAGAGAGAGAGAGAGAGAGAGAGAGAGAGAGAGAGAGAGAGAGAGAGAGAGAGAGAGAGAGAGAGAGAGAGAGAGAGAGAGAGAAAGGAGCGAGAGGATCAGTTTTGGACGAATGAGAGGAGGCTGGATGACTACATTCGTGTTTACAGGACGGGGGTGTGTGTGTGTGTGTGTGTGGTGGGGGAACTTTCGAAGGAAGTTGTGTTTGGCCTCAGATTAAAATGCAGGACAAGGGTTCAGCAGGAACAAAGAGGGAGGAGGCAGGGGGAGGTCTTCCACCTCTACTCCTACAAACACACACAACAGGACGAGAGGATCCCTCCAACACTTCATTGTGAAAGTCACTTGGCAACCTACATTAATGCTTATAAAACTAGTGACCAGTGGCCAAGCACAGTAATGTAAACAATAACACCATGTTCTCTTA